>NC_091208.1:31954160-32136660 GCF_040958095.1 Procambarus clarkii
CTATTTGAATCACTTCCCCACCGGCACTCGGATGGCAATCTTGGGCATAGCATTTTATCATATCACCTCATTCTTTGGGGCACACTTGAGGAACACAAATGCGAACAAGCCTGAATGGTCCCCAGGACTATATGCGACTGAAAACTCACACTCCAGAAGTGACTCGAACCCATACTCCCAGGAGCAACGCAACTGGTAACTAGAGGACACCTAAATCCGCTTGACCATCACGACCGGACAAAATGCTATGCCCAAGATTGCCATCCGAGTGCCGGCGGGGAAGTGGTTTAAATAGCTTCGGCTATCACTTCCTTTTGTTCGGTTGTGATGGTCAAGCAGATTAAGGCATCCTGTAGTTACCAGTTGCGTTGCTCCTGGGAGTATGGGTTCGAGTCACTTCTGGGCTGTGAGTTTTCAGTCGCATATAGTCCTGGGGACCATTCAGGCTTGTTCGCATTTGTGTTCCTCTCGTGTGCCCAAAGAATGAGGTGATTTGATAAAATGCTATGCCCAAGATTGCCATCCGTTCATAAAGGAGGTAATCCCGCAGACATAAACAATTATAGACCAATATCAAACCTACCCATACTATCAAAAATATTTGAAAAAATTACCTACAACCAGCTCTACTCCTACCTGGTAAAATTCGACATTCTTAGCCCCTGTCAGTTTGGCTTCCGATCCCAAAAGAGTACCAACGATGCAATTATTAGTCTCCTTGATATAATTTACTCAGCCCTTGACAAAAATGAGTTTCCAATTGGACTCTTCATTGACCTGAGAAAAGCTTTTGATACTGTTAATCACAATTACCTCTTACGTAAACTCCATCATTATGGAATCCGAGGCCATACACTGGACTATATCCAATCCTATCTTAGTGATAGACACCAATGTGTAGCCATCAATAATATAACCTCTCCCACTCTACCAATAACCGTTGGAGTGCCACAGGGCAGCATTTTGGGACCTCTCCTATTTCTTATATACATCAATGATCTGCCTAATGTCTCTAACATTCTGAAACCTATTTTGTTTGCTGATGATACTACCCTCATCCACTCTAACCCCAACTCACATACACTAAATAATGTTGTTAATAATGAACTAAAAAAAGTCCACTTATGGATGTAAACCAACAAACTAACACTTAACATAAAAAAAAAACCTACTACATCTTATTTGGAAGCAAATCTACAAATGCATTTCAGCTTCAGATAGACAATGTAAACATTAGCAATAAAAATGATGGAAAGTTTCTCGGCCTATTCCTAGACAAGAGACTCAACTTCAGTACCCACATACAACACATAACTAAGAAAGTCTCTAAAACAGTTGGTATACTCTCCAAAGTCAGATATTATGTACCTAACTCTGTTCTCATCTCTCTATATTATGCACTAATCTATCCCTATCTTAATTATGGTATCTGTGCATGGGGGTTCAACCACTGCAAACTACCTCAAGTCCATCATCACCCAGCAAAAATCTGCTATCAGAATAATAACAAATTCTGCTTTCAGACAACACTCAGCCCCCTTGTTTAACTCCCTAAACATGCTAAACATAATCTCACTCCACAAGTTTTCTTGTGTCAACTACATTTACAAAACCCTGTTCTTAAATGCAAATCCGCTCTGAATCTCTCCCTGGACAGATGTAATAAGACCCATTATCACCACACCAGAAATAAATATCTCTTTGATATCCCCAGAGTCAAACTTAACCTGTGTAAACACTCTATGCAAATAAAGGGACCCAGTCTATGGAACTCACTCCCTATTGAATTGAAAAGCTGTCCAACTTTTGCGTCATTCAAAAACAATACTAAAAAGTACCTAATTTCATCTTCATAGTTTTTACCTTTTGCTTTAAAATTGTACTGTATCTATTGCTACCCAATCTTTATGTACCCAATCTGAACATCTTTATCATTGTGATCATTGCTGTCTTCTGATATGTACTGTCAATCTGCTGTAAGGTGTCTATTAATCTTGTTTAAATTACCAATCAAGCTGTCAATGTAATCAATCAGAGCTTTAATATACCAATGTGCTTTAATATACTTACTAATCTCGCTCATCTCATTATTTTTCCTGCAATGTATTTGTTATCATTTTATTAATTCTGATAGAATTTACCTACTTAAAATTATCTGTTAGATTAAGGACCTGCCCGAAACGCTGCGCGTACTAGTGGCTTTACAAGAGTGTAAATACTATGCTATGTATTCTCTTTAACCCAATGTACCTTCTTGTATATAAATAAATAAATTATATATATATATATATATATATATATATATATATATATATATATATATATATATATATATATATATATATATATATATATATATATATATATATATATATATATGTATGTCGTACCTAGTAGCCAGAACGCACTTCTCAGCCTACTATGGAAGGCCTGATTTGCCTAATATGCCAAGTTTTCCTGAATTAATATATTTTCTCTAATTTTTTTCTTATGAAATGATAAAGCTACCCATTTCATTATGTATGAGGTCAATTTTTTTTTTATTTGAGTTAAAATTAACGTAGATATGTGACCGAACCTAACCAACCCTACCTAACCTAACCTAACCTATAAAGATAGTTTAGGTTAGGTAGCCGAAAAAGTTAGGTTAGGTTAGGTTAGGTAGTCGAAAAACAATTAATTCATGAAAACTTGGCTTATTAGGCAAATTTGGCTTTGCATAGTAGGCTGAGAAGTGTGTTCTGGCTACTAGGTACGACATATATATATATATATATATTTATATATATATATATATATATATATATATATATATATATATATATATATATATATATATATATATATATATATATATATATATATATATATGCGAACAAGCCTGAATGGTCCCCAGGACTATATGCGACTGAAAACTCACACCCCAGAAGTGACTCGAACCCATACTCCCAGGAGCAACGTTACCAGTTGCTCCCTTTAGTTACCAGTTGCGTTGCTCCTGGGAGTATGGGTTCGAGTCACTTCTGGGGTGTGAGTTTTCAGTCGTCATATATATATATATATATATATATATATATATATATATATATATATATATATATATATATATATAGCAACAGTCTCCTCAAACGACTCCTTACAGAAAAGCTAATACTGCCATAAAATGGTAATTTAATATATTTAAGATCCCTTTCCACTGTAGTAATCCTACACGATGGGTGAAACTTCTTATTTAAGAAATTCCTTATAAAAGTATAAACCATATGCACAGGATAACCATTATTTGAAAAAAAATTCACAAGAAAATTAATTTCCTGATCAAAGTTATTCCAATTAGAACATAAAACAAAGGCCCTATTCAGTAGAGTGTTAATAGCATTTTTCTTAAAAATATCAGGAACAAAGGAATTAAAATTTAAACCTAAACCAGTAAAGGTTGGTTTCCTAAAAACATTAGTGTTGAACCCATTGAGGTTATTCACTTTTACATCAAGAAACGACAATGAATTTAGGTTTAAATTTTAATTCCTTTGTTCCTGATATTTTTTCTAAGGAAACGAACATAGGAATGTGCCTAAATGCCAACAGTGACTGCCCAGACAGGTACAAGAGGAGTGTTGTTAACGCTTATGTCGACCGTGCTCTCAGCCACAGCTCAGAATGGAAGCAAGTCGACGAAGAACTCTGTAGGGTAAGGCAGGTCCTAGTCAACAACGGCTTCTCCAATGGTTTCGTCGAAGACATCATAAGAAGGAACGGCATGCAACCTCTGAAGAGACAACTAACACAACACCTACGCCCCCTATTAGACTATTTTACAGGAACTTCTTTTCCACAGCTCATAAAACGGAGGAAAGGGTCCTGAAAGATATTGTTAATAGAAATGTTATTCCTACAGACAAAAATCAGAGGATACAACTGACGATTTACTATAAAACCAGAAAAACGGCCAGCCTACTCATGAGAAACTCTCCAGACACAAAGCAGAACGCTTTAAAAGAGACCAACGTCGTCTATGCCTTCAAATGCCCTCTTGGGGACTGTAAGCTCCAAAAAACCCATTATATAGGCAAGACAACAACATCTCTTTCTAGGCGTTTAACGATGCATAAGCAAGAGGGCTCCATTAAGGAACATATAATCTCTTCCCACAACCAAACCATCGCCAGAGAAATCCTAGTAAACAACACAGAAATCATCGATAGATACAGCGATAGCAGGCGGCTTGACGTCTGCGAGGCTCTACACATCAAGAAGTCAACACCAGCAATCAACAGCCAATTAATGCACAACTATATTCTACCCACCTCAAGACTCCGCTCCAATATAGAAGCATCAAGAAATATGGACCAATAGGCTTTCTACAAATCACTTCCATTCAATACCCATTGTTTCGTGTTCTGTCTTGTGTTTAGGAATTTAATACCCTATTAATACCACCTCACCCCATCCACCTCACTCAAATGTAGATATAAACAAATCGAAGATGTGTAAGTTCTATTCAGTTGTGTATGTGTAAGCTAAAGTCTTTGAAAATGTAATAAGTTTTACGAAACGCGCTCAAGTGTCGCGTCAGACTAGAAATAAAAATGAATTTTGGAGAATTGATTTTTGAATTACCACCAACAATGAAAAGAAACGTACGAAAGATCGAGAAAATTCGTGTTAGAATTATTAATCTTACTTTTTCGGTCATATTTAATAATATATGTCTACAGGAAAGACTGCTACCAAAATATATTAATATATATATATATATATATATATATATATATATATATATATATATATATATATATATATATATATATATATAATGTATATATATATATATATATATATATATATATATATATAATGTATATATATATATATATATATATATATATATATATATATATATTTATATATATATATATATATATATATATATATATATATATATATATAAATGGAAATGTTCGTTTGTTCAAAATCGCTAATCTCCTAAAGTTCTTCACCGATTGGTTTGAAATTTTCATACAACGTTCCATTCGCATCCGAGCGAGTTTTTATATACATACTATATAGATGTCACGTCTGTGACGGGAAAAAACATGCTTTTTGAAAAACTGTGTTTTTAATGCGAAGGAAATCTTTGAAACCACTTTACCGATTTCTTTGACATTTTGACGCAACGTTGCATTCGAGTAATCGAGTGTTTAATATACCTACTATATACATGCCTCAGCTGTGACACGAAAAAAACATGTTTAAAAAAAAACCACAGCACCATCTGTTGGACGTAAGAGCAACACGTGCTGTAATCTCCGAAAGTTCTTCACTGATTGCTTTGAAATTTTTACACAACGTTCCATTCGAATACGTGCGTATTTTTATATACCTGCTATATAGAAGCCACACCTGTGACAAGTAAAAACACTTTTTTTTAAACAGCGCCATCTGTTGCACATATTAGCAACAAGCCATATCACATATGTTATGATAGCATTTCAATGTTTCCGATATAGGGTATATCGGGTATAAAGGGTAGGGTATAAAGGGTAGGGTATATCGGGTATAAAGGATAGGGTATAAAGTATATATGGAAGCTGATCAGAATTACATTTCACCTTTGTGAATGTACATTAATGACACTATGTAAAAGACACATCAAACACTTTATGTAGGGCATACGTAAATCTGTGTATCTATGTATTTACGTATGTAGGTTAGCTTAGCATTTTAAAAGCACTGAATCACCTTCTGTGGTTGAGTGTTCAATAAACCCTTGAACTATATGTTTAACACTTCTCTAACCCTGTCCATGGAGGACAGAAGAAAATGTATATATGCTGGTTAGCATTGTAAATGTGTGGCCACGTCTGTGGTAGAAAAAAAAAGATGTTTCCGATTTCATTGATAAATTTAATTTTCAAATGATTTCGATTTATTTTCATTTTGATTGAATTATTTTGTGTGACATTGTGTTGGAATTGAGTTGTGTTGCTTACCATACCGTTCATTTCATAAGTAAAAATTAAGTATAGATGCCACACCTATGCCAGGTAAACACATTCTTTTTTAAGAAACAGCGCCATCTGTTGCACGTAAGAGCAAAACACGCTGTACTAAATATGATATGATTCCATTTCAATGTTTTCGATTTCACTGAAAAACTGAATTTTCATAAATTTCGATTTCTTTTCATTTTGATTTATTTATTTTGTGTGAAATTGCATTGGAATTGAGCTGTGTTGTTTACCATACCGTTCATTTCGTGAGTACAGTTTATTTATTTATTTTTTCATTGATTTTCATTTTTTTAACTGTTTTTCTTATATTTAAGTTATGGGAACATCAGATCATTTGATCTTCCCAATTTTCTGATAGGAACATTAGATCATTTGAAAATGCATCGGATGAGGGAGTGGGGAATCGTGGGGAGGACGAGGGGACAAGGGAGTTGGGGATGGTGGGGTCGAGGGGACAGTGAAGTGGAGAGTAGTGGGGAGGATAAGAGGATAGGGGAGGGGGTATGGTGGGAAAGACGAGGGGATGGGGAGGGGGGAGAACGGTAGGGAGAACGAGGGGACGGGGGAGTGGGAGATTGTGGGGAGGACGAGGGGACAGTGGAGTGGGAAATGGTTAGGAGGACGAGGACACGGTGGAGTGGGGGATGGTGGGCAGAACAAAGGGATGGGGAAGGGGGGGGGATTAGTGGAGAGGACGAGGGGACGTGGGAGTGAGGAATGGTTGGGAGGACGAGGGGACGAGGGACGGGGGAATGGTGGGGAGGCCGGGCAGACAGGGGAAGGTTGCTGTGGCTCAGCAACGCGTGGCCGGGTATAGCTAGTATATAAATATAAATGGAATTGTTCGTTTGTGCATAACCGCTAATCTCCGAAAGTATTCACCGATTGCTTTGAAATTTTCATACAACGTTCCATTCGCATCCGAGCAGGTTTTTATATACATACTAAATAGATGTCACGTCTGTGGCGGTAAAAAAACATGTTTCTGAATTTTTTTTTCATGTGAGGGAAATCTTCGAAACCTCTTTACCGATTGCTTTTAAATTTTGACACAACATTGCATTCGAATAGGCACGTCTTTTTATATATCTACTATATACATGCCTCACCTGTGACAGGAAAAAACATGTTTTTTTTTAAAAACAGCATCATCTGTTGGACGTAAGAGCAACACATGTTGTAATCTCCGAAAGTTTTTCACCGATTGCTTTGAAATTTTGAAACAACGTTGCATTCGAATAGGCACGTCTTTTTATATACCTACTATATAGATGCCTTGTGACAGGTAAAAACATGCGTTTTTGAAAAACAGCGCCATCTGTTGCACATAAGATCAACACAGCTATACTAAATATGTTATGAATGCATTTCAGTGTTTCCGATTTCATTGATAAATTGAATTTTCATAAATTTCGATTTATTTTAATTTTGATTTAATTATTTTGTATGACATTGCCTTGGAATTGAGCAGTGTAGTTTACCATAACGTTCATTTCGTGAGTATAGTTTATTTTTTTATTTTTTCATTATTTTTCATTTCGTTTTTTGAACTGTTTTTCTTATATTTCAGTGATGGGAACATCTGGGGCCAGATTCATGAAGCAGTTACGGAAGTACTTACGAATGTGTACATCGTTCCTCAATGTTTGATAGCTTTAGTTACATATATTAAACATTTTACAAGCATGAAAACTTGCCAATATACTGTTGTTATTGTTATAAACAGCCTCCTGGTGCTTCGGAGCACATTAACTGTTTAATAATTGTAAACAAAGCTGCCAAAGATTGAGAAAAGATGTACAGGTACGTAAGTGTTTGTGTAACTTCTTTGTAAATCTAGCCCCAGATCATTTGATGTTCCCAATTTTCTGATGGGAACATCAGATCATTTGATCATCAGACGAGGGAGTGGGGGATGTTGGGAAGGACGAGGGGAATGGAGAATGGTTGGTAGGACAAGGGGATAGGGTAGTGGGGGATAGAGGGGAGGACAAGGGGACAGGGGAGGGGGGAATGGTAGGGAGGATGAAGGGATGGGAGAGAGGGAGATAGTGGGGAGGACGAGGGAATGGTGGAGTGGGGAATGGTTAGGAGGACGAAGGGATGCTGGGGTGGAGGATGAATGGGAGGAAAAAGGGACGAGGGAGTGAGGAATGGTTGGGAGGACGAGGGGACGGGGGAGTGAGGAATGGTTGGGAGGACGAGGGGACGGGGGAGTGAGGAATGGTTGGGAGGACGAGGGGACGAGGGAGGGGGGAACGGTGGGGGAGGACTGGGAGACAGGGAAAGGTTGCTGTGGCTCAGCAACGCACATGCATTGCTGAGCAGTTGCTTGGCAGTTTTTACTCACCAGTTGGGTAAATCATCTGAGTGTAATGTAAAGTTAATTCTAAGACCTCTTTCTGCTCTCTGAGTCGACTGATGCTGTATACCTTGGCGCAGGACTTAACTACGAAGCGCTTCCTGGCGCAGGACTTCACTACGAAGAGGTTCCTGGAACAGGACTTCACTAAGAAGCGGTCCTTGGCGCAAGTGATTGAGCTCGGCTGCCAGGAGTCGACCGCCCATGGTATCGGACACGCCTGGAAGAACCGCAGGAACCCACTCGGTGTCTTCTGGTTCATCATCAGCGTCACCTTCTTCATCTTCCTGCTGATCGTCGTCTTCAGACTCGTGTCAGACTTTATGCAGAGGGACATCCAGTCACAGGCGAGTACCTTCAGTCATGTAAATGAAACGAGCTGCCTCAAGTTCCCTTACTGTATTAAGTGTGTGGTATTGATAATATATTGTAATGTTTTTCTTGCATCACAGCATCCCTTATTTGGTGATCTCCAGTGATTCCTGCTCATCTCTGGTGTTCCCATAGGGTACGCTACCCTCGGGTACCCAATACCTTCCTTTTGGGTGGAGAACCCACTACCTCCCATTTGCATGAGGTACTCATTACCTCCCTCTTGCGTGAGGTACCCACTACCTCACTCTTGCATGAGGTACCCACTACCTCCACCCTTGCATGGGGTATTGAGTGTTCACTTCTTTACTCATGCCTCGGGTACCTACTGCTTCCCTTCGTCGTGAGTCACTACTTCCTCCCATTGTCTGGCTTCCCAAATAGCCTCTTTAGGAAACCCATTTTCTCTCACTTTCTTTAATTACTACTGCCTCCCTCTCGTCTGGGGACCCCACTGCCTCCCTCTTGTCTTGGGACCCCACTGCCTCTCACCACTACTCCTGGTCCTCACCACTACTCCTGGTCCTCACCACCACTCCTGGTCGTCACCACTACTCCTGGTCCTCACCACCACTCCTGGTCGTCACCACTACTCCTGGTCCTCACCACCACTCCTGGTCGTCACCACTACTCCTGGTCCTCACCACCACTCCTGGTCGTCACCACTCACTCCTGGTCCTCACCACTCACTCCTGGTCGTCACCACCACTCCTGGTCGTCACCAGCACTCCTGGTCGTCACCACCACTCCTGGTCGTCACCACCACTCCTGGTCGTCACCACCACTCCTGGTCGTCACCACCACTCCTGGTCGTCACCACTACTGGTCGTCACCACCACTCCTGGTCGTCACCACTACTGGTCGTCACCACTCACTCCTGGTCGTCACCACTACTCCTGGTCGTCACCACCACTCCTGGTCGTCACCACTCCTGGTCGTCACCACCACTCCTGGTCCTCACCACCACTCCTGGTCGTCACCACCACTCCTGGTCGTCACCACCACTCCTGGTCGTCACCACCACTCCTGGTCGTCACCACCACTCCTGGTCGTCACCACCACTCATGGTCGTCACCACTCCTGGTCGTCACCACTACTGGTCGTCACCACTACTGGTCGTCACCACTACTCCTGGTCGTCACCACTACTCCTGGTCGTCACCACTCACTCCTGGTCGTCACCACCACTCCTGGTCGTCACCACTACTCCTGGTCGTCACCACTACTCCTGGTCGTCACCACTCCTGGTCGTCACCACTACTGGTCGTCACCACTACTGGTCGTCACCACTACTCCTGGTCGTCACCACTACTCCTGGTCGTCACCACTACTGGTCGTCACCACTCCTGGTCGTCACCACCACTCCTGGTCGTCACCACCACTACTGGTCGTCACCACTCCTGGTCGTCACCACTACTGGTCGTCACCACCACTCCTGGTCGTCACCACTCCTGGTCGTCACCACTACTGGTCGTCACCACTACTGGTCGTCACCACTACTCCTGGTCGTCACCACCACTCCTGGTCGTCACCACCACTCCTGGTCGTCACCACCACTCCTGGTCCTCACCACTACTCCTGGTCGTCACCACTACTCCTGGTCGTCACCACCACTCCTGGTCGTCACCACCACTCCTGGTCGTCACCACCACTCCTGGTCGTCACCACTACTCCTGGTCGTCACCACTACTGGTCGTCACCACTCCTGGTCGTCACCACTACTGGTCGTCACCACTCCTGGTCGTCACCACTCCTGGTCGTCACCACCACTCCTGGTCGTCACCACTCCTGGTCGTCACCACCACTCCTGGTCGTCACCACCACTACTGGTCGTCACCACCACTCCTGGTCGTCACCACCACTCCTGGTCGTCACCACCACTCCTGGTCGTCACCACTCCTGGTCGTCACCACCACTCCTGGTCGTCACCACCACTCCTGGTCGTCACCACTCCTGGTCGTCACCACCACTCCTGGTCGTCACCACTACTGGTCGTCACCACCACTCCTGGTCGTCACCACTCCTGGTCGTCACCACTACTGGTCGTCACCACTACTGGTCGTCACCACTACTCCTGGTCGTCACCACTACTCCTGGTCGTCACCACTCCTGGTCGTCACCACTACTGGTCGTCACCACTACTGGTCGTCACCACCACTCCTGGTCGTCACCACTACTGGTCGTCACCACTCCTGGTCGTCACCACTCCTGGTCGTCACCACTCCTGGTCGTCACCACCACTCCTGGTCGTCACCACTCCTGGTCGTCACCACCACTCCTGGTCGTCACCACCACTCCTGGTCGTCACCACTCCTGGTCGTCACCACCACTCCTGGTCGTCACCACCACTCCTGGTCGTCACCACTCCTGGTCGTCACCACCACTCCTGGTCGTCACCACTACTGGTCGTCACCACCACTCCTGGTCGTCACCACCACTCCTGGTCGTCACCACTCACTCCTGGTCGTCACCACCACTCCTGGTCGTCACCACTACTCCTGGTCGTCACCACCACTCCTGGTCGTCACCACCACTCCTGGTCGTCACCACCACTCCTGGTCGTCACCACTCACTCCTGGTCGTCACCACCACTCCTGGTCGTCACCACTACTCCTGGTCGTCACCACTACTCCTGGTCGTCACCACTACTGGTCGTCACCACTACTCCTGGTCGTCACCACTCCTGGTCGTCACCACTCCTGGTCGTCACCACCACTCCTGGTCGTCACCACCACTACTGGTCGTCACCACCACTCCTGGTCGTCACCACTACTCCTGGTCGTCACCACTACTCCTGGTCGTCACCACTACTGGTCGTCACCACTACTCCTGGTCGTCACCACTCCTGGTCGTCACCACCACTCCTGGTCGTCTCACCACCACTCCTGGTCGTCACCACTACTGGTCGTCACCACTACTCCTGGTCGTCACCACTCCTGGTCGTCACCACCACTATTGGTCGTCACCACCACTCCTGGTCGTCACCACCACTCCTGGTCGTCACCACCACTCCTGGTCGTCACCACTACTCCTGGTCGTCACCACTCCTGGTCGTCACCACTCCTGGTCGTCACCACTCCTGGTCGTCACCACTCTTGGTCGTCACCACTACTCCTGGTCGTCACCACCACTCCTGGTCGTCACCACTACTCCTGGTCGTCACCACCACTCCTGGTCGTCACCACTACTGGTCGTCGCCACTCCTGGTCGTCACCACTACTGGTCGTCACCACTCCTGGTCGTCACCACTACTGGTCGTCACCACTCCTGGTCGTCACCACTACTGGTCGTCACCACTCACTCCTGGTCGTCACCACTCACTCCTGGTCGTCACCACTACACCTGGTCCTCACCACTCACTCCTGGTCGTCACCACTCCTGGTCGTCACCACTCCTGGTCGTCACCACTCCTGGTCGTCACCACTCACTCCTGGTCGTCACCACTCACTCCTGGTCGTCACCACTACACCTGGTTCTCACCACTCACTCCTGGTCCTCACCACTACTCCTGGTCGTCACTACTACTCCTGGTCGTCACCACTCACTCCTGGTCCTCACCACTACTCCTGGTCCTCACCACTACTCCTGGTCCTCACCACTACTCCTGGTCCTCACCACTCACTCCTGGTCCTCACCACTACTCCTGGTCGTCGTCACTACTACTGGTCGTCACCACTACTCCTGGTCCTCACCACTAATCCTGGTCCTCACCACTACTCCTGGTCGTCACCACTACTCCTGGTCCTCACCACTACTCCTGGTCCTCACCACTCACTCCTGGTCCTCACCACTACTCCTGGTCCTCACCACTACTCCTGGTCCTCACCACTACTCCTGGTCCTCACCACTCACTCCTGGTCCTCACCACTACTCCTGGTCGTCACCACTACTCCTGGTCCTCACCACTACTCCTGGTCCTCACCACTACTCCTGGTCGTCACCACTACTCCTGGTCGTCACCACTACTCCTGGTCGTCACCACTACTCCTGGTCGTCACCACTACTCCTGGTCGTCACCACTACTCCTGGTCCTCACCACTCACTCCTGGTCGTCACCACTACTCCTGGTCGTCACCACTACTCCTGGTCCTCACCACTACTCCTGGTCCTCACCACTACTCCTGGTCGTCACCACTACTCCTGGTCGTCACCACTACTCCTGGTCCTCACTACTCACTCCTATCTCTTTACAGACAACGGTACAAATGACGAGGGTGGGAATGCTCCAGCTGCCGTCTGCTGCCATCTGTAACAGACAGTTTTTCTCCAGGTGGAAGCTGCAAGGTGAGGAGCGTGTGTTTGTACTCACGTAGTTGTGCTTACGGAGGTTGAGCTTCGGCTCATTGACCCCGCTCCTGAACTATCAATTAATTGGCGTACAGATTCCTGAGCCTATTGTGCTCTATCATATATACATTTGAAACTGTGTATGGAGTCTGCCTCCACTATATCACTTGTGGGGGATTTTCCTAGCAGACAATTGTTGAATATATTTTATTTAATTAAGTGGACTGCATTAAAGAATTGGACTGTATTAAAACTATATCTTCTTCTGGGTGTTACCTCTACACATAATTGGGGGGGTTTATATATATATAAGTAACCTAAATAATAAATAAATTGAATAATGATAGGCTACTAAAACTATTAGATGTTAGTCTATTGCTACTTATGTTAATAAATATAAAACACAGCTTAGCTGTAAGGAGAATTCAGTTGATTCTGCAATCAGACCCGTCCTCCACATGGGAGCCGCACAGTATATTCTCGAATGATATAGCCTCAAGACAAATATGGGTCAAAATGATTCGTGGTAGATGTCTCAGCTTCCTCGAGGTCACTTATGAAAGGATTATATCGTAATACAAGTGATAAACCTGGGATTTATATTCAAAGAGATTAATTTCTGAAAGGAAATGAGCTGATCCATTACGGGTGCCTGGCCGGCATCATACCCGGACTACAAGATTTATCTATAATACTGGCCAGTTATAAATGATATATTGTAGCTCGGATACGATACTTGCCAAGTAGCGAAATCGTGGTTTGGGTGGATACTGAAGATTCTATGACACTAAATATAGAAAAATACACTAAAAAATCACAGGAAATATCTTGTATGCACGTTTTAATTAAGAACGTGAGCTAGTGTGTGTTCATGTCTCGGAGGTTAGGTGCAAGCTGGCATAGCGACCAGGGACACCCTACCTTTACTTGAACTCGCATACTGGACGCGTCCAGTTATGGTGAGTTAAATTTTATTTAGAGAGAAAGATACTTATTTATTAATGGGTTTTAATTAAATCCTGTTTTATTACATACTTTTATAGTAATTTAACTTGTAGACTGGAAGAGTTACGTTCACTAAGGAAATTATTAGATATGTCGAGACTTGTGGCTGACGCAATATCCTCCCATTATTTCCAGGGAGTCTCTATGAACATTTTCTTGGAAAAGTTAGTAGTTGCTTGACTTAACCATTTTAATTTGGTATATCAGGGATTAGTAAGTGATGTTGGAAATTTCCGATAATTCCGGGGAGAGAACCACGGGTCGGGTAGGAGTCCATTGTTTAGGACTGATGTACACAGATACTCCCGTTTGAAATTATTTTTTATATTAGGTTATTAACATATCTGTATGTCTGTTTGTACAGTACAGATGTCCCTTATTAGAGTTGCAAGTGTTGGAAACTCTTAGTATTCTCATTTCCTAACTCAGGTTAGCTAGGTTTCTAGCTTGATTACATTTTAATTTGCTTAGAGGAATGAATATGAATAATTACTACAGTCAAGTATGGTTCCAGGACTGCAGTGGGATCAGTGGCATTGGTCACTGTGACTTGCAGCAGTTCAAGTTATTGGTCACTGACCATCCACTGAGTCCCATAGAAACCATCTCGGTTATTAATAATTGTATCGAATTCAGTCTTTGATTTATATTCAGCTGTATTTACTCAGACCTGTAATATTCTTTAAGTTTAAATTTGCACTGTTGTGCTGCAGTCCTTTCTGGATGTGTGTTCCTATCTGGAGAAGTGTTCCTTTCTGGAGTTGAAAGTGTATTTGGTCTTTGAGTGACTTCATTTCCTGCCAGCTCTAGAGGAACTAATTTTTCTAAAGTCTAAAGAGTAGTGGTGCCTCGGCACTTAACTTTCACTACTTCAGATACCCTGGTGGTCTGGATGTACAGAAACTATTTGACCTATAGGCCATTTTGAGCATGGTCCGTCACTATCCACCAGAACAATATCACCTGGTATCAGAGTAATTTTATTGTAGGGGCTACTTGCTCTGCAATGATGCTCTCTCAGAGCAGATAAATATTCTTGAGTCCAAATGTTATTCCACCGACCTATCACTTATGAGAAGTGTTTGTAGCTCTGGACCAAGTCACTTCCTCTTACCTATGAAGGATCTTCTGGTTCCTCATCCGATAGGGCCACTAGAAGGCTAAGAAGTTCCCCATACATCAGATGGGATGGATTTAAGGGTTTTTGTTGTGAAATATCATCAGAGAGGTAAGTCAGTGGTCTGTTGTTGACTTGAGCTTCTATTTCCTTAATAATGGTTTGGAGCTCTTGTAGGTGTTTTTTTTTTGACGGTGTAGGGCTTTTCTAAGACAATGTTTTACTATATCATCCGTTCATAGAATCCTCTGTGCCACAGTGCTCTGGGAAGGATAAACTTCCAGTGGCACTGCCTTTATTTTAGGACATGTGGGTGATTCCAAATTTCTTGCAGACATGCTTTCTCTGCCACCAAGTTGGACCCATTGTCTGAAATCAACTTGGGACAGGCTCTATGGGCAGCAAACCTGCAGAAAGCTTGAATGAATGCCTCAGCACTCATGTCGGGAGTCACCTCTAGATTTACTCCCCTTGTGGTGGCACAAGTGAAGAGGCAAATGTATGCTTTCACTGGAATTTTGTCCTTTGTGCTGGTAAGGGTTAATGCTCCTGTGTAGTCTAATCCAGTGGTCTCAAAAGAACGAATTGAACAACTCGTTCTCTAGGGAGTAGTGGAGGTTCTAGATAAGGATACACCCGAGCATCATTCCTCTGGCAGATTACACAAGATTTTATTATAGATTTTACAGTCTGACAACCTTGAGGAAGCCAGAGCTGTTGCCTTATGTCAGTGAGGGTATCTAGTAATCCCCCCTCAGTAAAGTGCCGTGCTTGTGTATGCGCAATACAATTAGCCGGTTGATGATGTGATGTCAGAGAAACATTGGGTTTGTATTTATAATGTGTATCTAAAGTTGCTTGAAGCAGAAATGGTGAAGAAGTAGCACCAAACAAAACTGATGCACATCTGTATGTGATTATTTCTCTGGATCACTGGGATCCTTGAGGCAGAGGAACTTTGTGTAATTACAGTCTTCTTGTAGACCTACCCTAAGAAATGTCTTACTGATGTCGGTCATGTATGCATAAGTACCTATGCAAAACCTTAACAGCACATCATAGCCTCCGTGTTAGGCTTGGACCTGTTTGAAGGCAGTCTTTCAATGAGACACTATTTTGATTAGCTTGAGCACTACAGTTAAACACAATTCTTATAGGCGTTGTAACTGAATCTTTTAGTACGCATGATGTGGTAAATAATGTCCCTCCTTAGGGTTATCATTTGTTACAACTTCAATGAATTTATTATTGAGCTGTTGTTGGATTATCTCATGGTACAATTTTAAGTTCTCAGATTGTCTATGTAAGTGCAACACCTGTGATATTAATTGGTTTAGTGGCATGAAATGATTTACTGGAAGCTGCTGATGGTTCAACTTCCATGGTAGCCTAACCCAATATTGACTTTCTTTGTAGATCACTGCACATTCTCTCATGTGTATTATACATATATAAAACGCTAAACTATAATGCCAATCCTGATCTCAAAAGCTTCATAGAAGGTTGTAACAGAACCCACGAGCACCACACCAGAAATAAATACAGTTTTGATATTCCTAGAGTACGACTTAATCAAACTAGAAATGCTCTACAAATCAAGGGGCCCAGAATGTGGAATGACCTTCCCAACCATGTTAAAGACTGTACCTCTCTCAACCAGTTTAAGTTAAAAACGAAGCTATACCTAATAAATTCCCTGTAACCTACCTTACCCTTCTATTGTCAACCAATGTCTGTTTTTCTCTAATGAGCGCTGTTTGTCGACTTAATTGTATTTGTGCTGCTTTTTCATCTATGTTTTCATTTCTTGTTTTCATTCTACTCATTATGCTCAATTAGTATTAAGCTTGTCATTTAAGTTTATCATGCCTGAAACGCTTTGCGTAATAGTGGCTTTAGGCATTGTATGTACTAGCTCTACCTATAAGTCAACCAATCTTTGTAAAAATTTATTGTATGTATGTACCTTACCTAAATAAACATTTTTTTTTTTTTTTTATAACTGAGTCTAGGTACTGTTTATATGTCCATGTATCATCTGGACTGGGTTGTTCAGGGACGATGCCTAAGGTGGCTAGATCTCACAATTTGTGTACAGGGGGATCGAGCTCATCCTCGGACATGTCACTGAATTTAAGTGGTGACTGCTCTGAGCCTAGTCACGCAAACATCACTGGGTTGACTTGATTGCTGTCCACAGGTGTGGGCTGTCTTTGACTCAACGCTGGGCCAGTGAGCAATTTGCCTCCCGCAGATAGTAAGAAGTTTATTTTTTTTTGTTTAGTGCTTTCAGTGATGGTAATAGTCTACACATACAAGTATACCTATGTCGGTGAGGTAGTCAAATGTGATTTTATTATCAGCCAACTTAATTCCCTTACTTTGACGGAGTTTGGCTGTGTTCCCTAGACCATGAGCATATAGTTCAGATGGGACTGTGAGATTTCAATTTTGGTCTCACAGAAGTCATAAAAAAATGAACAGTTTTTTTTAGTATTTCACCTTCTATATAATTAAAAACAAGTCTGAAGCTGGAAAGCAACAAAAATGTTCCTCCTTTATGTGTTCCTCTGGCGACAGCTTACAATTCACAACCGCCCCTCGGTCTCGTTATTTATAAGAGTTCTGTAATTCCTTTCCACATAATTTGTGTGTGTGGTCTATTTTCTCCGATTCCACATTCCATTACATGGCATTTATTCAAAATGAATTCCATTTGCCACTTGTTGCTCCAAGCACTTATTTTATTTAGATCAGTTTGAAGGGCATTACAATCGTCTGCGCCTCCTATCTTCCCCAGTATCTTAGCATCATCTGCAAATATTCATATAACTCTGCATTCCTACTGGTAGATGGTTTATGTAGGAGATGAATATTATTGGTGCAAGAACTGAACCCTATGGTACTCCGCTAGTGACACTCCTCCAGTCAGATACATTGTCTCTGATTACTGCCCTCATCTGTCTGTTAGCTAGAATTTTTTTTATTCATGTCAGAAGTCTCTCTGTCACCCCCTCCAGCATGTTCCAATTTCCACAACAGCCTCTTGTGTGGGACTCTTATCAAAAACCTTTTTTTTAGGTCCAGATAGACACAGCCCAATCATCTCTTTCGTGATGTATCTCTGTAACCCTATCACAAAAGTTAAGTAAATTTGTTACATAGGATCTTCCTGTTCGAAAAACATACTGTCTGTCCGTTATTATGTCATTACTCTCTAGGTGTTCAACTTATTTGGATTTAACTATATTTTACAGTGTTTTGACTACCACTCTTGTCAATGACATGAGACTGTAATTTTGTGGTTCCTCTTGACAACCATTTCTTATAAATTGGTATTATGTTTGCTTTTTTCCATATATCTGCTAATAATTCTGGTGCACAAGGATGTCTGAAATATTAATTGGGGTGGAATGCTCAGCTCAGTTGCACATTCTCGCAGCACCCAAGGTGAAACTCTACAGGTCCAACTGCTTTATTTCTTCCTAGCCCCTTGAGAAATTTTTCCACATCGTCGTGAGATACCTCTACGTATTCTATGACGTGTTCTGGAATTGATATTTGGTCCTGTTCTCTGAAATCCTCATTTTGTACAAATACACTTTGGAACTGTTCATTTAGCATTTTACAAATTTCTTTTTCATTCACAGTAGTCCTGTACCTCGTTCTCAATCTCTGGATTTTATCTTTTACATGCAGCTTGCTTTTAATGAATTTATAGAAAAGGCCTGAATCTGTTTTACATTTGTATGCTATACCTTTCTCAAAGTTCTTTCCTATCCTATCCTCTCTTCTCATTGCTGTGTAATTGTTTCTTGCTTGCTTGTAATGCTAGTACGTGTGCAGGTTAGTCCTTTTCCAATATTGAACCTATTTTCTTGTCTTATCCTTTCTGGCCCTCTCACATTTTCTGTTGAACCAATCCTCTTTACTGATTCTGCATCTTTCTTGGTAATGTTTATGTGCCTTCATCGCATATTTTGCAAGATTTGGCGTACATCTTCCTACATACTTCCTTCGTACATTTACTTCCATTTACAGTATATACAAAAATACTGTACAAAAGTACAGTATTTTACTTCGTAGTAGTAGTAGCAGTAGGCATCCATCAGTCGCAGGAGACTATGGCGTTGTGGTACATTTACATTTTCATAGTCATTCCTTTAAGTTCCTCTCTGGGCTTGTCTCACCCAATAGATAAGTAGTTCTGGAAAGGAGTATTTTATGCCGCTTTTCATGTAATTGTGGAACTTGTTTTGTCTTACTTTGATTAATTTGATAAGTGAGGAGTAAAGAATACAATCCAAGACTGATGTTTGGACTGGCTAACTGGTGGTAGTTATGGTTTGGGTCACTATAACATGTGGCATTTTGTTCTGGCCGACTACCATTCACTAGCCATCGAGACCCATGAAACCAAATATCTGCCTTTTCAAACTGTTTAAACATCATCCCTCTTGATTAGAGATCAGCTGGACTATCTTTAGTTGGTACATGCAACAACTGAAAGCCTACAGAAATCTTTCTTATTTCTGAGACGCGATTTCTTACATATGGGATTTGACAGTTGTCATTCCGTACCCATTGCAGGGTAGTTTCATTGTAAGACCATACAATGACATTTTTGATGTTCATGGTAGACAAGACTTGTTTGATATACACTGCTAAGCATGTGCCAGTTAACAACTGAGGCAAAGTCCTCTTCTTCAATGCAGTGACTCTAGCCTTAAAGGTGATTAGATATGATTGCTGTGAAGTCTCTAAGTAAGCACAAGCTCCGAATGCTCTGGCTGACGAGTCTGGGAATACATGTAGTGTTACTTCATCATTTTCCTCGACTATATGTCTGGGAAAGATTAATTGTTTGACTGAAGTCTGTTCATGAGCCATCTCCGTCCAAGCCTTTTGTAACTGGGGTGGTAGTGGATCATCCCAACTGACTTTTGTCTTCCAAGCTTCTTGCACCAATAAACGCCATTTAATTGTTAAAGGGTTTAATATACCAAGGGGTCAAATACTTTACTAAGCTGTGAAAGCAAGCCTTTTTTTGTAACAATGCAATGTTTTACATGTACTGATTTGATTGATATGGTATCTAAGATAAGATCCCTTCCCATACCCAACACTTTTTGAGATAGAATTATGAGATATTGCGGGTAGTCTCTCTTGATTTGATTATTCAATGTTGCATTCTCTGAGGCCCATGATTGTAGAGGCATATTATCTCCTTGCAGTTCCTTGTTGTCCTCTTGATATATTTGTAAGACTTCAGCTGTACTGTTAACTGTCCCTTGAAAATTATCTATGTATAGATTTTGACTGATTTCGGCCTTATAGGGACTGGATGGTTTTTGTAGATGGGTGTCTAGAGTTGCTTGTAACAGGAATGGACTGAATCTCGCTCCAAATAGGACAGAAGAGAATGTGTTAGTCACAACAGGACTATTTACATCATCTGGGTCTTCTACCCATAATAACTTAGTGAAGTTTCTATCTTCTTCCTGTAAGCCAACTCTTAGAAAAGCTTTGCTGATCTCGGCTGTGTATGCATATTTGTTAAGTCGAAACTTCAATAGTATATGATATATAACTTTTGTGTCAGTTTTGGGCCTGTTTTTAGGCAATTCTTTAGGCTTGTTGCTTGGGGTCCAGATTTAGAGCTACAATTAACAGATATCTGTAAAGGAGTTGTTTTTTACTCTCTGATTACGGCCATATGTGGTAAGTAATGACCTGGTTTGCTTGTTGTCGTGTTTTACGATTTTGATGAATTTATTTTGTAGCTGTTGAGCAATAATCTCATGATAGTTATAAATGCTCTGGGTTTTTCTTTAGCTTTGTTAACAGTGATTTAAGTTGTACATAAGCAACATCAAAGTTGGTTGATAAGGTCTTATGGGTCCCAGAAGGTCCCGTTGTTTGACCAAGGGTCCCAGAGAACATTTGTCACTAAAAGGGTAGCAGATGATCTACAATTATAGCCTATAAAACAAGTGACATTGAATATTTTGGGGTTCTGAGGTGACAGGACCTCAAGTTTACCAGGTGATACAGTCATCAGTATGATTAAGCAGCTACGTCTGTCAAGTACTAGTCATTGTGGTGGACACAATTCCAATAGACCTACAAGTACAAGGTCTGGGAGCTACTGCCAAATTCCTAAGAAGTAGAGGAATAAAATTGGCAGATAAAATTAAGTCTGATCACCTCACCGACATCGGAATCCTTGTAGGTGCAGACTACTGCCACAATTCATCACTAGCCCAACTAAAAATCAGGACATAAACATGTTAAATTCTGCAGGAGGCAAATTACTCACAGGCATAGTATTAAGCCTGAGGAGACCTATGCCTGCATACAAACAATACCAATAGATATCTAAATTTGTCAGCTGATTATATATCTCCAATAGAGTTATACTAAGGAGAATACAGCCGACTATAATAACAGAGGGATAATCTTGATATCATCATTTAAAACTGAAGATATGTTCATGAGGTCTCAGTGGAAAATCAGTGAACAGTAGCCTAAAACAGCTACAAGTCACTGCGACTAATGTCGCTGAACCCACTGCAGTCTCAGAACAATAGTTGACTTTAATGGTTGACTATTCAATCCCCTGAAGCAACTAACCAAATTAAAACCCCAATTTGTCAGCCAAATAAACTCCAGCAAATAAGCACAAGGGAGCATTACTGACTATATAAATCTGACGACTGATTTTGGTCCATTTATTATTTAATTGAGATGTATTCCATGGGCCTCAGTGTTTATATATCAGTGACTAGTTACCTGAACAAGTCAGTATAACTAATGTCACCGATCCCACTGCAGTTCCAGAATCATACTTGATTGTAGTAATTGATCAAATTCAGTCCTCTAGGTTAAATAACATGTAATTAGGCTAGATATTTAGCCTCACAAGAGTTAGTAGGGAAATGAAATCGCCTAAGACTTCCAACTCCTGCAATTCTAGTACGGGACATACGTCCTGTATGAACTGACGTACAAATGTGTGATTTCTAACTATTAACATCAAATTAATCTAATAATTCTGAGGAGGAGTATCAGTGTTCGTCTGTTGTAAATATTGAACTTTGACCTGTGTTCGGTCCCCCTGAGAATTATGTCGGAAAAACCGCCACCATTTACCAACTCTCAAATTATCTCATAGAAAATGAGACACAGTGGATTTTTTCTCCGGCAGAAAACGGAGATATCATTGCCACATGTCGTCATTAAATTCACCACCTAATATTGGGAATCATTCTTTATACTGCAGAGTCTGGACTGTAAACATCATAAAAACATCACACTTGAACCAACTTAATTATCAGTAACGAAATAGAGTAAATGTGGGCCCTCTATCTACTTGTTGATAAAACGCATCAGAAGAACAAGGGATGTGGTCAGTGGGAGAGGGCCAGGAGCAGCAGAGGGCCAGGAGGAGCAGAGGGCCAGGAGGAGCAGAGGGCCAGGAGGAGCAGAGGGCCAGAGGGCCAGGAGGAGCAGTCACTATTAATTTTTAACACAAGTCTTTCTGGAGAAGAACAGCTCTAAAATTAATCCCCTTGGACGTAGTGTTATGGGTTGTAAAGTGCTTCCATTTTCAACACATTCATTGTTTACAATAAGGAAAGTGTCTTTTCAGATTCCTATCCAATCTAGCTTATTATTGGCCAGTAATATTAGATTTAGAATATACTCCGTTCAAGACACGTAGCAAGCCACCCAACAGGGTAAATATTATTTAACTCTTATTCATCCAATATACAGTCCTATATTTCCCTCTGATATAGCTGTTATATAGGTTAATATTATTATTGTGTGCCCTCTGACAGGTGAAATTGAAGTGGGAGAAGAATTGACACTAGTTACCTAGTACAACAGTACATGTGTTGATGCCCACGAGGAGTGCTCATCCGTGTTCATACTAGTTGTCTAGTCCAAAATCAGCCATACAAGATAAGGCTTCCCCCATTTAATTACTAATGTACATAGTCTAATACTGTAGTGATTGTCTACTAATCAATAATTTATATTGATAACTGTATATAAACCATAAACCCCCAAGAATGTGTAAGAAAAGTTATTAGTGGGAATTTTAAATTATACAGTCCACTTTAAACATCGTAGTTTGCTATCGAAAAATATAAATTAACATAAAATACAAATTACTATAAATACAATAAAATAAATAAATATAAATCCCACGAGTCATTTTCCCCACACAAGGGGTTGTGCAAGGTCACCAGGGGTTCCATGAGAAGTCACCAGGGGTGGGAGCCCACCAGGAAGCACGAGGTGTGGGTGGGAGCCCACCTTGAAGCACGATGTGTGGGTGGGAGCCCACCAGGAAGCACGAGGTGTGGGTGGGAGCCCACCAGGAAGCACGAGGTGTGGGTGGGAGCCCACCAGGAAGCACGAGGTGTGGGTGGGAGCCCACCAGGAAGCACGAGGTGTGGGTGGGAGCCCACCAGGAAGCACGAGGTGTGGGTGGGAGCCCACCAGGAAGCACGAGGTGTGGGTGGGAGCCTGCCAGGAAGCACGAGGTGTGGGTGGGAGCCTGCCAAGAAGCACGAGGTGTGGGTGGGAGCCCACCTTGAAGCACGATGTGTGGGTGGGAGCCCACCAGGAAGCACGATGTGTGGGTGGGAGCCCACCTTGAAGCACGATGTGTGGGTGGGAGCCCACCTTGAAGCACGATGTGTGGGTGGGAGCCCACCAGGAAGCACGATGTGTGGGTGGGAGCCCACCTTGAAGCACGATGTGTGGGTGGGAGCCCACCTTGAAGCACGAGGTGTGGGTGGGAGCCCACCAGGAAGCACGAGGTGTGGGTGGGAGCCCACCAGGAAGCACGAGGTGTGGGTGGGAGCCCACCAGGAAGCACGAGGTGTGGGTGGGAGCCCACCTTGAAGCACGATGTGTGGGTGGGAGCCCACCTTGAAGCACGAGGTGTGGGTGGGAGCCCACCTTGAAGCACGAGGTGTGGGTGGGAGCCCACCAGGAAGCACGAGGTGTGGGTGGGAGCCCACCTTGAAGCACGATGTGTGGGTGGGAGCCCACCTTGAAGCACGAGGTGTGTGGGTGGGAGCCCACCTTGAAGCACGAGGTGTGGGTGGGAGCCCACCAGGAAGCACGAGGTGTGGGTGGGAGCCCACCTTGAAGCACGAGGTGTGGGTGGGAGCCCACCTTGAAGCACGAGGTGTGGGTGGCAGCCCACCAGAAAGCACGAGGTGTGGGTGGGAGCCCACCAGGAAGCACGAGGTGTGGGCGGGAGCCCACCAGGAAGCACGAGGTGTGGGTGGGAGCCCACCAGGAAGCACGAGGTGTGGGTGGGAGCCCACCTTGAAGCACGATGTGTGGGTGGGAACCCACCAGGAAGCACGATGTGTGGGTGGGAGCCCACCTTGAAGCACGATGTGTGGGTGGGAGCCCACCTTGAAGCACGAGGTGTGGGTGGGAGCCCACCTTGAAGCACGAGGTGTGGGTGGGAATCCACCTTGAAGCACGAGGTGTGGGTGGGAGCCCACCAGGAAGCACAAGGTGTGGGTGGGAGCCCACCTTGAAGCACGATGTGTGGGCGGGAGCCCACCAGGAAGCACGATGTGTGGGTGGGAGCCCACCTTGAAGCACGATGTGTGGGTTGGAACCCACCAGGAAGCACGATGTGTGGGTGGGAGCCCACCTTGAAGCACGATGTGTGGGTGGGAGCCCACCAGGAAGCACGAGGTGTGGGTGGGAACCCACCAGGAAGCACGAGGTGTGGGTGGGAGCCCACCAGGAAGCACGAGGTGTGGGTGGGAGCCCACCTTGAAGCACGAGGTGTGGGTGGGAACCCACCAGGAAGCACGAGGTTTGGGTGGGAGCCCACCTTGAAGCACGAGGTGTGGGTGGGAACCCACCAGGATGCACGAGGTGTGGGTGGGAGCCCACCAGGAAGCACGAGGTGTGGGTGGGAGCCCACCTTGAAGCACGAGGTGTGGGTGGGAGCCCACCTTGAAGCACGAGGTGTGGGTGGGAACCCACCTTGAAGCACGAGGTGTGGGTGGGAGCCCACCAGGAAGCACGAGGTGTGGGTGGGAGCCCACCAGGAAGCACGATGTGTGGGTGGGAGCCCACCTTGAAGCACGAGGTGTGGGTGGGAGCCCACCAGGAAGCACGAGGTGTGGGTGGGAGCCCACCTTGAAGCACGATGTGTGGGTGGGAACCCACCTTGAAGCACGAGGTGTGGGTGGGAGCCCACCAGGAAGCACGAGGTGTGGGTGGGAGCCCACCTTGAAGCACGAGGTGTTGGTGGGAACCCACCAGGAAGCACGAGGTGTGGGTGGGAGCCCACCTTGAAGCACGAGGTGTGGGTGGGAGCCCACCAGGAAGCACGAGGTGTGGGTGGGAGCCCACCAGGAAGCACGAGGTGTGGGTGGGAGCCCACCTTGAAGCACGAGGTGTGGGTGGGAACCCACCAGGAAGCACGAGGTGTGGGTGGGAGCCCACCTTGAAGCACGAGGTGTGGGTGGGAACCCACCAGGATGCACGAGGTGTGGGTGGGAGCCCACCAGGAAGCACGAGGTGTGGGTGGGAGCCCACCTTGAAGCACGAGGTGTGGGTGGGAGCCCACCTTGAAGCACGAGGTGTGGGTGGGAGCCCACCAGAAAGCACGAGGTGTGGGTGGGAGCCCACCTTGAAGCACGAGGTGTGGGTGGGAGCCCACCTTGAAGCACGAGGTGTGGGTGGGAGCCCACCTTGAAGCACGATGTGTGGGTGGGAGCCCACGAGGAAGCACAAGGTGTGGGTGGGAGCCCACCAGGATGCACGAGGTGTGGGTGGGAGCCCACCAGGAAGCACGAGGTGTGGGTGGGAGCCCACCTTGAAGCACGAGGTGTGGGTGGGAGCCCACCAGAAAGCACGAGGTGTGGGTGGGAGCCCACCTTGAAGCACGAGGTGTGGGTGGGAGCCCACCTTGAAGCACGAGGTGTGGGTGGGAGCCCACCTTGAAGCACGATGTGTGGGTGGGAGCCCACGAGGAAGCACAAGGTGTGGGTGGGAGCCCACCTTGCAGCACGAGGTGTGGGTGGGAGCCCACCTTGAAGCACGAGGTGTGGGTGGGAACCCACCTTGAAGCACGAGGTGTGGGTGGGAACCCACCTTGAAGCACGAGGTGTGGGTGGGAGCCCACCTTGAAGCACGAGGTGTGGGTGGGAACCCACCTTGAAGCACGAGGTGTGGGTGGGAACCCACCTTGAAGCACGAGGTGTGGGTGGGAGCCCACCTTGAAGCACGAGGTGTGGGTGGGAGCCCACCAGGAAGCACGAGGTGTGGGTGGGAGCCCACCTTGAAGCACGAGGTGTGGGTGGGAGCCCAGCTTGAAGCACGAGGTGTGGGTGGGAGCCCACCTTGAAGCACGAGGTGTGGGTGGGAGCCCACCAGGAAGCACGAGGTGTGGGTGGGAACCCACCAGGAAGGACGAGGTGTGGGTGGGAGCCCACCAGGAAGCACGAGGTGTGGGTGGGAGCCCACCTTGAAGCACGAGGTGTGGGTGGGAGCCCACCAGGAAGCACGAGGTGTGGGTGGGAGCCCACCTTGAAGCACGAGGTGTGGGTGGGAGCCCACCTTGAAGCACGAGGTGTGGGTGGGAGCCCAGCTTGAAGCACGAGGTGTGGGTGGGAGCCCACCTTGAAGCACGAGGTGTGGGTGGGAGCCCACCAGGAAGCACGAGGTGTGGGTGGGAGCCCACCTTGAAGCACGAGGTGTGGGTGGGAGCCCACCTTGAAGCACGAGGTGTGGGTGGGAGCCCACCTTGAAGCACGAGGTGTGGGTGGGAGCCCACCTTGAAGCACGAGGTGTGGGTGGGAGCCCACCTTGAAGCACGCGGTGTGGGTGGGAGCCCACCTTGAAGCACGAGGTGTGGGTGGGAGCCCACCTTGAAGCACGAGGTGTGGGTGGGAGCCCACCTTGAAGCACGAGGTGTGGGTGGGAGCCCACCTTGAAGCACGAGGTGTGGGTGGGAGCCCACCTTGAAGCACGAAGTGTGGGTGGGAGCCCACCTTGAAGCACGAGGTGTGGGTGGGAGCCCACCTTGAAGCACGATGTGTGGGTGGGAGCCCACCTTGAAGCACGAGGTGTGGGTGGGAGCCCACCTTGAAGCACGATGTGTGGGTGGGAGCCCACCTTGAAGCACGAGGTGTGGGTGGGAGCCCACCAGGAAGCACGAGGTGTGGGTGGGAGCCCACCAGGAAGCACGAGGTGTGGGTGGGAGCCCACCAGGAAGCACGAGGTGTGGGTGGGAGCCTGCCAGGAAGCACGAGGTGTGGGTGGGAGCCCACCAGGAAGCACGAGGTGTGGGTGGGAGCCTGCCAGGAAGCACGAGGTGTGGGTGGGAGCCCACCAGGAAGCACGAGGTGTGGGTGGGAGCCCACCAGGAAGCACGAGGTGTGGGTGGGAGCCCACCAGGAAGCACGAGGTGTGGGTGGGAGCCCACCAGGAAGCACAAGTAGACCAGATTTCCTATTCAACTAACTCATTCTTTTCCCCTAGTAATTTAGGTAGACGTAATGAGGGTACAATGGCAGAAGTCGTCTGATTACATTAGTCAGACTAAGAGTTTTTGCTCACCTTAAGTTTGGGTTAAGGACTTGCCATACTTATTTGCCCCGAGAGATACGATCTGATAGTAGCTTCATACTAAGGTGTCCAATATTCAACTATATGCACTCGGGGCGAATATATAAGGAATGGTGTTCCACTCTATTCGGGGTTCGAACCTGGGTTATCTCATTTGAGAGCCGAGAGGGCGTGTCTTCTAACCATTACCTTGTAATTGATTTAATATTGTTATTACTATCGAGCTCATTGTGTGTGTCTGTGTTCACCAGCTCTCAACATCAGTTCCCGCCTCACCAACTACATGATTGCCATCATTGGTTCACCGTTCACGGTGCGTCAGGAGTTCCTGATGACGGCCGAGGGCGCGGCCTTCACCCGGGACGCTCACGCCCACCTCCTCTCCACCATGCGTCGCCTGAACATGTCCTTCAGTCAGCTAGTCGACGCTGTCTCTTACAGGTGAGAAATACTCAGCTGCCTGTCGACGTACATGCATTTACCTGAGGGCCACACACCTGCCTACTCTGGGTAACACCACACACCTGCCTACTCTGGGTAACACCACACACCTGCCTACTCTGGGTAACACCACACACCTGCCTACTCTGGGTAACACCACACACCTGCCTACTCTGGGTAACACCACACACCTGCCTACTCTAGGAAACACCACACCTGCCTACTCTGGGTAACACCACACACCTGCCTACTCTGGGTAACACCACACACCTGCCAACTCTGGGTAACACCACACACCTGCCCACTCTGGGTAACACCACACACCTGCCCACTCTGGGTAACACCACACACCTGCCCACTCTGGGTAACACCACACACCTGCCCACTCTGGGTAACACCACACACCTGCCTACTCTGGGTAACACCACACACCTGCCTACTCTGGGTAACACCACACACCTGCCTACTCTGGGTAACACCACACACCTGCCTACTCTGGGTAACACCACACACCTGCCTACTCTGGGTAACACCACACACCTGCCTACTCTGGGTAACACCACACACCTGCCTACTCTGGGTAACACCACACACCTGCCTACTCTGGGTAACACCACACACCTGCCTACTCTGGGTAACACCACACACCTGCCTACTCCGGGTAACACCACACACCTGCCTACTCTGGGTTACACCACACACCTGCCTACTCTGGGTTACACCACACACCTGCCTACTCTGGGTTACACCACACACCTGCCTACTCTGGGTAACACCACACACCTGCCTACTCTGGGTAACACCACACACCTACCTACTCTGGGTAACACCACACACCTGCCTACTCTGGGTAACACCACACACCTGCCTACTCTGGGTAACACCACACACCTGCCTACTCTGGGTAACACCACACACCTGCCTACTCTGGGTAACACCACACACCTGCCTACTCTGGGTAACACCACACACCTGCCTACTCTGGGTAACACCACACACCTGCCTACTCTGGGTAACACCACACACCTGCCTCCTCTGGGTAAGCAACGGAGAGTGGCACTTATACTCTCAAGATTAATGTGATAACTTTAACACTGTAAACATAACAGTAAAACAATCAATGGTAAATTCCCCAGTAAATACTAAACAAACGCGACCAGATAATATGGTAATGTTCAGTCCAGTTGAACATGACGAACTCATCCTGCAGGTATCACCTAGTTGAACATGATGAACTCATCCTGCAGGTATCACCTAGTTGAACATGATGAACTCAGTGTATATGTGATGATGAATATATATATATATATATATATATATATATATATATATATATATATATATATATATATATATATATATATATATATATATATATATATATTTTATATAATATATATATATATACACATACATACCCTTTTTTATATTTATATATATATATATTTTATATAATATATATATATATATATATACATACATACATACCCTGTATACACTTACGACATACCAGACCATGACGACCATATTGGTCTGCCATCGCAGTTCCACAGATGCACCTATGTTCGGTGAGGATGGGGGCGGCAAGGCGAAGGGCAACTCCAATGCGGAGAGCGTCATGACTGAGGCGAGTTCCAGGGCTGCATTGGGCACCGCAAATAAAAAATCCCCAGCGTGGGGTGCTGTTACCGCTAGGAGGCGGGCTTTGTTTTCGGCATCAGCGTTGTCAATCATTGCTGTGACAGTCTTTTCCATTATGGGGCTATCCCAGTGGGCCTGCTTGTGGTCTTTTGAGACTTGTTGTCGGGGTAGAGAGTGTGCAATGGTGTCCCATTGTCTGGCTGCTTCCATGAACGTTTGATCATGAGTTCCCGCTGTCTCTCTCATACGCTCTGGTAGGATCTGCCCTACCAATTCGTTGGCTGCTGTACATGAGGATAAGAATGCTGGAAGTGTTCCCTCAGTTGCCTTTCGTATGCCTATCCCCCCCAAATCTCACTGGTAGTGTTGCTTGGTCCCACTGACTGTCATCTAAATCTAGGTTGAGCGCCTTCCTGAATAGGGACCTGAGGAGCTCATCATGTTGATTTAGAAGTGGGTTGCCAAAAGTTGGTGCACACCTTAAAAAGTATGTTAGCCTGGGCAAGGTAAGGCACTTTGTGAGAAGGTAGAGGGCATCGTGGGAGTTCAAGTCCCTTATTCTCGCTTCCATCCTCTTTAGGTCTCTAAACTTTTCGTCAAGAACTGCAGCAATGGCATTGTGGCCCAGAGGTGCTCCAAGTAGTGTGCTGTCGGTGGGTTTAATGACTGAGGCTTCTGGTAAAACTGATTTCACTGCTCTAATAATTACCTCACTGGATGCAATAATTTTGCACTTGGCGGGGTTAAGAACGAGACCCATGGACTGTGCCTGCCAGAGTGCCATCATCCTGGAACCAGATGTTGAGCTCACTGGACAGTCTGGTTGTAATTTCTCGAACCGCTATGCAAAAGAGGAAGGGTGCAAGTGGGTCTCCCTGTTGAATTCCCTCTGCTGAGGTGACTTCATGTTTGCCAAACAGGAGGGTTGAGTCTTTGCTGTAGCCTGCTGACACAAACGGGAGAATGCTTGGGCAATGTTCCTGGACTGGAGTGAGGACTGCTTCCCTTTTGACCGAGTTGAAAGCGTTTTTAAAATCTAATTTTACTACTTCCTGGTCTTCAGTAAGAGAGCTAATGTAGGCTCGTGCAGCATGAGCCGCTGCTTCACAGCCTTGGGGGACTCCAAACCCCAGCTGGTTGGGTTGCAGCATGGTGGCTGCTTCCGTTCGGATACTTCTGACAGCAGCCCTTGCAACTAGGCGGCGAAGGGTATTACCAACGGCAATGGGTCTGATCCCTCCCCCCTTCTTTTTCAGGGCACATAGGGCAGGGCACAAAATTGACATTTTCACATTCTCTTCAATGTATCTAAGAGCTCTTCGAGTTGTGAGTCCAGAATTCTTAGACGATGAGTTTAAGAATATTGATTCGATTGGTCTTAAGCTTTGTTACCCACTGAATTTTTTGGAAGTTTGTCGTAACAAAGCACGTCGTACATATTATAAAAATGTATGCAGTGAAAGGATTCGCCCAAAGAATGTGTTATGTTTACCATATTTCTCTGGGTTTGAGAATATTGTCAAGGCCTTGAAACTTTTTAATATAGATGTAATGTTTAGCTACGAAAACACTGTTGGTAAGCTATTAGTAAGGAACAGCCCTCGTAGTGATAATTGCGTCATTTATAAAATACCTTGTAAGGAATGTAATAAGTTCTATGTCGGGCAAACATCTAAAGATTTAAAATGTAGAATATCGCAACATAAATACTCTGTAAGACATGGCCAATTGTCTAATGCTTTGTTTGTTCATTTGTCAGAAAATGCTCACCAAATTGATTGGGAGAGTGCTTCTTCAATAACGAATTGTAAAAGCACCTATAACAGAAACATAATTGAATCTGCTTTGATACAGATCACAAAAGAAAGTAATTTGAATATTAGCAGTGGTTTATATAACTTAGATCCATTTCTAATAGATCAGCTAAAGGGCGATTTAAGTAGGATCATTGGAACGCATTTGTCTCACTAATTCATTGTATATATTTACCATTTTATGCTATAATTATCTATGTATTGTGCTTGTGTATGTGTGCTGTATCAGATGGGCCAATTAGCTGCATCTGATGGGCCAATGGGCCGTCTGCACTGTCCACGTATTGTACCTCACCTCACTTCACCATTCTCTCCTGCCTATTTATACCCATCACTCGATCTGTAAAATCACTCCTTCTGAAGATGTATTAATATACGAAAGTACTTAAGGAAATTCCTGTTTCATTTTTCCTCCGTGGTCTGACATTGTCACATTTTTAATCACGTGTTTATTTTCGTGATATACACACATATATGTATATATGTCGTACCTAGTAGCCAGAACGCACTTCTCAGCCTACTATGCAAGGCCCGATTTGGCTAATAGGCCAAGTTTTCTTGAATTAATATATTTTCTCTAATTTTTTTCTTATGAAATGATAAAGCTATCCATTTCATTATGTATGAGGTCAATTTTTTTTTATTGGAGTTAAAATTAACGTAGATATATGACCGAACCTAACCAACCCTACCTAACCTAACCTAACCAATCTCTATAGGTTAGGTTAGGTTAGGTAGCCGAAAAAGTTAGGTTAGGTTAGGTAGGTTAGGTATTCGAAAAACAATTAATTCATGAAAACTGGGTTTATTAGGCAAATCGGGCCTTGCATAGTAGGCTGAGAAGTGAGTTCTGGCTACTAGGTACGACATATATATATATATATATATATATATATATATATATATATATATATATATATATATATATATATTTAACTTCAACTAGAAATTGTACAAATAATAATAATAATCATAATGGGAATTTATACGGCTTCATGTCTACTCAGATGTTAAATCTTTCACTGCCTCATTACCATCACCGTCTGTGAGAGCGATTACGGGTGTCAGTTTGCACACTGCCTCTTCTTCTTCTTTCTTCACTCAACTTATTCTATTCTTCTTCTATATCTTGTGATGGACCGCTGACACCCCTTCACGAATCTTGTAAGTAATCACTCCATGCATAGGGGAATAACAGGGACCTGGATCATTCGTTGGTCATGTCACCAGATTATTCCCAGAACTGAGAGGTATGATCGAGCTACGAGGAAAGGCTAAGGGAGCTAAACCTCACGTCCCTGGAAAACAGAAGAGTAAGGGAAGACATGATAACCACCTTCAAAATTCTCAGGGGAATTGACAGGGTGGACAAACTCTTTAGCACGGGTTGAACACAAACAAGGGAACACAGGTGGACAATTAGTGCCCAAATGAGCCATAGGGACATTAGAAGGAATTTTTTCAGAGTAGTTACCAAATGGAATGCATTAAGTAGCCTCCATGGTGTAGTGGTAAGACACTCGCCTGGCGATCCGCGAGCGCTATGTCATGGGTTCGTATCCTGGCCGGGGAGGATTTACTGGGCGCAAATCCTTAACTGTAGCCTCTGTTTAACTCAACACTAAATTGTGTACTTGGTTGTAACAACGATTCTTCGCGGTGGGGATCGTATTCCAGGGACCTGCCCGAAACGCTACGCGTACTAGTGGCTGTTCAACTATGTAACAACTCTTGAATATATCTCAAAAAAAAAGTAGTAATGTGGTGGAGGCTGACTCCATACACAGTTTCAAATGTAGATATGATAGAACCCAATAGGCTCAAGAATATGTACACCTGTTGTTTGATTGTGGTGCTACCCTACCTGTCGCCCCCACCACACAACACCCTACCTGTCGCCCCCACCACACAACACCCTACCTGTCGCCCCCACCACACAACACCCTACCCGTCGCCCCCACCACACAACACCCTACCTGTCGCCCCCACCACACAACACCCTACCTGTCGCCCCCACCACACAACACCCTACCTGTCGCCCCCACCACACAACACCCTACCCGTCGCCCCCACCACACAACACCCTACCTGTCGCCCCCACCACACAACACCCTACCTGTCGCCCCCACCACACAACACCCTACCTGTCGCCCCCCACCACACAACTCCCTACCTGTCGCCCCCACCACACAACACCCTACCTGTCGCCCCCACCACACAACACCCTACCTGTCGCCCCCACCACACAACACCCTACCTGTCGCCCCCCACCACACAACACCCTACCTGTCGCCCCCACCACACAACACCCTACCTGTCGCCCCACCACACAACACCCTACCTGTCGCCCCACCACACAACACCCTACCTGTCGCCCCCACTACACAACACCCTACCCGTCGCCCCACCACACAACACCCTACCTGTCGCCCCACCACACAACACCCTACCTGTCGCCCCCACTACACAACACCCTACCCGTCGCCCCACCACACAACACCCTACCTGTCGCCCCACCACACAACACCCTACCCGTCGCCCCCACCACACAACACCCTACCCGTCGCCCCCACCACACAACACCCTACCTGTCGCCCCACCACACAACACACTACCTGTCGCCCCCACCACACAACACCCTACCTGTCGCCCCCACCACACAACACCCTACCTGTCGCCCCCACTACACAACACCCTACCTGTCGCCCCCACCGCACAACACCCTACCTGTCGCCCCACCACACAACACCCTACCTGTCGCCCCCACCACACAACACCCTACCTGTCGCCCCCACCACACAACACCCTACCTGTCGCCCCCACTACACAACACCCTACCTGTCGCCCCCACCACACAACACCCTACCCGTCGCCCCCACCACACAACACCCTACCCGTCGCCCCCACCACACAACACCCTACCTGTCGCCCCCATCACACAACACCCTACCCGTCGCCCCCACCACACAACACCCTACCCGTCGCCCCCACCACACAACACCCTACCCGTCGCCCCCCACCACACAACACCCTACCTGTCGCCCCCATCACACAACACCCTACCCGTCGCCCCACCACACAACACCCTACCTGTCGCCCCCACCACACAACACCCTACCTGTCGCCCCCACCACACAACACCCTACCCGTCGCCCCCCACCACACAACACCCTACCCGTCGCCCCCACCACACAACACCCTACCTGTCGCCCCACCACACAACACCCTACCTGTCGCCCCCACCACACAACACCCTACCTGTCGCCCCCCACCACACAACACCCTACCTGTCGCCCCCACCACACAACACCCTACCCGTCGCCCCCACCACACAACACCCTACCCGTCGCCCCACCACACAACACCCTACCTGTCGCCCCACCACACAACACCCTACCTGTCGCCCCCACCACACAACACCCTACCTGTCGCCCCACCACACAACACCCTACCTGTCGCCCCCACTACACAACACCCTACCCGTCGCCCCCACTACACAACACCCTACCTGTCGCCCCACCACACAACACCCTACCTGTCGCCCCACCACACAACACCCTACCTGTCGCCCCCACCACACAACACCCTACCCGTCGCCCCACCACACAACACCCTACCTGTCGCCCCCACCACACAACACCCTACCTGTCGCCCCCACCACACAACACCCTACCTGTCGCCCCCACCACACAACACCCTACCTGTCGCCCCCACCACACAACACCCTACCTGTCGCCCCCACCACACAACACCCTACCTGTCGCCCCCACCACACAACACCCTACCTGTCGCCCCCACCACACAACACCCTACCTGTCGCCCCCACCACACAACACCCTACCTGTCGCCCCACCACACAACACCCTACCTGTCGCCCCCACCACACAACACCCTACCTGTCGCCCCCCACCACACAACACCCTACCTGTCGCCCCCACTACACAACACCCTACCCGTCGCCCCACCACACAACACCCTACCTGTCGCCCCCACCACACAACACCCTACCTGTCGCCCCACCACACAACACCCTACCTGTCGCCCCCACTACACAACACCCTACCTGTCGCCCCCACCACACAACACCCTACCTGTCGCCCCCACCACACAACACCCTACCTGTCGCCCCACCACACAACACCCTACCTGTCGCCCCTGTCATGTTCACAGAAAATGGTACCATCCGTTTTCTATGTGCGGCGGCTGAGACGCCAGAGGGAGAAGGTAAACAATAGAGCGTACAGGACGCCCGCCAAGCTTGGTAGCTACTAGTCATGTAATCATATTAAGTATTAAAGTCAGTAACCAAGTCATGACTTTACATCAACCCTACAACCAAGACTTCCTCAGTAACACACAAACACCACATTGGCGACGAGGATGAACTGTGAACGCAGGTATTTGTTCAGTTTCAAACACAAGGGAGAAGCATGCTGCCTGGAGGAGGAAGAGAAGCTGTGAGCGCCATACCCGATGCTGTATGCTAACCGATGCTGTGTGCTAACCAATGCTGTGTGCTAAACGATGCTGTGTGCTAACCGATGCTGTGTGCTACCCAAGCTGTGTGCTACCCAAGCTGTGCTGAAGAAACTGTACTGAGGAATCTGCCGACGTTGTGTACGAAACGACGCTTTGATGTGTACAAAACCTGATGTTTTGGTTACGAAACGACGCTTCGTGCTACAAAATTCATCACACTGAACTGACTGCTGTACCAACTGCTGCACCAACTGCTGTACCAACTGCTGCTGTACCAACTGCTGTGCCAACTGCTGTGCTGCTGCTGTGAGTAGGAACAACACATGTACACAAGGGCTAGGTAAGAAGTCAGTTGCTGCTATATTGTGCACTGTTGTGAACTTTTGCATTAAAATGCTTGTGTGCTTTGCAAAATTAAAGTAATTACAGTGAATTCTTGACTAACATATACAGTGCAGTAAGTGTTTAATATTCTGAGGAACATTTAAGTGATAAGTTACATTTATTCAGTAAAAATGGCAAATATACCTGAGTTTCCTGCATTTGATCCTGACTGTGACCAGACAAACCTGTCACAGAGGTGGGTCAAATGGCTTAAAAGGTTTGAAAATTTGTTGATAGTTTCTGACATCAAAAGTGCTGAAAGAAAGCGTGCCTTTCTACTTCATTATGCAGGTGATAGAGTTTGTGACATCTTTGACACACTGAAAGACACTGGTGGTGCCAAAGATTATGACACTGCCAAAGCCAAACTAACAGAGCATTTCAAACCAAGGCAAAATACTGCTATGGAAATTATGCATTTCAGGAGAGCAAAACAACTCTCCAATGAAACTGTGGATCAATACCACACACGTCTGCAGGGTTTAGCAGCCCATTGTGAGTTTGCTGATGTTGACAAAGAAATCAAACAGCAAATAATTGAAACATTCACATCTACACGTCTCCGTCGAAGAGCTCTAGAACTTGTTGATGATGAAAGTTCTCTTACCAAGATACTGGATATTGCTCGTCGAATGGAAGATGCTGCACGTGATGCTCGTGTCATGGAGTGCAGTGCCAACAACGGTTCTGCCACTGTTACTAACAGTGATGAGGTATGTAAGGTTCAGGGAGGACATCGTAATCAAAGAAGATATCATGCCAAACCTAACAGTAAATTTAGCCGAGAACCACGTCACAACTGGGGTCAAGGAACAAGACTCAAGCAGTCACAACGACCCACATCAGAGGGTGTCAACAATAAATGTTACAATTGTGGAGGAGACTACCCGCACCAAGGTAATGTTTGTCCTGCTCAAGGTAAGAAGTGCTATGAGTGTGGAAAACTAGGTCATTTTGGTGCTATGTGTCGTTCCGCACTAAAGAAACCACAGTCAATGAATAAAAGCACTGTACGAGGATCAGGTCATAGGGGTCGAGGTGGTAAACACAATATTGCACCTCATATCCAGTATGTTAATAATATACAAGACAACATTTCATTACAACCAGTCTCAGATGACAGTGAATGTGATTATACTTATGGAGTACAAGCAATCACAGAATGGAATGATCTTCCAAACAACCCAGAGACATGTGTATACATTGCTGGTATTTGTCTCAAAGTTCTCATTGACACTGGATCAAACATTGATACCATTGCTGAGTGCCACTATGAAAAATTTAAAAAACAGGTCCCAAAGCTTGAAAACTATAATGGCAAAGCCACTGCCTATGCTTCAAAGGTAGCCTTGCCAGTGATTGGAACTTTCACTGCAGAGATCAAGTCAAAGAATGCAATGCTCATTACTACATTCCATGTTGTTAGGAATGCAAAGGAGTCTTTACTCAGTTACAAGACTTCAACCAAATTGGGGCTACTTCAGCTTTCTAATGATGTAGCAGTGGAATCTGCAAACAATGTTGATGGTATTGTTGCTGAATTTTCTGATCGATTTAAATCCATAGGTTGTTATACTGATAGCAAAGTACATCTGCATATCAACCCAGATGTAATTCCAGTTGCCCAACCACATCGCCGACAACCATTCCATACTCGCAAGAAAGTCGATGCTGAACTGGATAGGCTGATAGAACTAGATATCATTGAACCAGTAACAGGCCCAACACCATGGGTAAGCCCAATTGTCACTCCACCAAAGTCGAAGAATCCAGATGAGATACGCATTTGTGTGGACATGCGTGTTCCCAACAAGGCAATAATGCGTGAACGCCATCCTACACCCACTGTAGATGATATGATCTACCGCTTGAATGGTGCAACTGTATTCAGCAAGTTAGATTTAAACAAGGGCTATCATCAGCTTGAACTTGATGATGAGAGTCGCTTCATCACAACGTTTACGACACATCGAAGTCTGTATAGGTACAAGCGCCTGAGTTTTGGTATTAACAGTGCTGCCGAGGTATTCCAGCACATCATCAGCCAGGTATTGCAAGATATACCTAATGCTGACAACATGTCTGATGACATCATTGTTTATGGCCGTACCCAAGCTGAACACGACAAAGCTCTTCGTGCAACATTGCAACGCTTACGAGAAAAGAATTTGACGCTAAGCCGAGCAAAGTGTGAGTTCAATCAACATAAAATTGAATTCTTTGGACATGTACTTAGTGACAAAGGTCTGTCTCCAGATCCTAAGAAAGTTGCAGATATCAAGAATGCTGCACCTCCTTCAACGTCCACTGAAGTACATAGTTTTCTGGGAATGGCAAACTACTGTTCTCGCTTCATTCCAGATTTTGCTACCATTACGAAGCCTCTATGTGAGCTCCTGAAGAAAAACGCATCATGGTACTGGAGCGATATCGAGCAAAATGCATTTGATGCCGTGAAAGATGCACTAGTAGAGAATGCGACTGCTGCATACTTTGATCCATCAATGGACACTGAGTTAACAGTGGATGCTAGTCCTGTTGGTTTAGGTGCTGTTTTAGCCCAACACAAACCTGGTCAACCAGATTCCCGAGTAGTAATTGCCTACGCCAGCCGTTCTCTCACAGATGTTGAGCAACGATACAGTCAGACAGAGAAGGAAGCTCTTGCTCTTGTATGGGGCTGTGAACACTTCAATGTGTATCTGCTTGGTGCACCCTTCACCACGATAGTCACTGACCACAAATCGTTGGAGACCATCTTCAATAATCCAAAGTCCAAACCACCAGCTCGCATTGAGAGATGGGCTCTTCGTCTGCAACCATTCAACTTTACGGTGAAATACAAGCCGGGTGCAGGCAATCCCGCTGATTACATCAGTCGACATCCTGCAAACAGTTTCACCATCACCAAGCATCAGCAAGTTGCCGAGGAATATGTACACTCTGTAACCTGTGATGCAGTCCCTAAGGCTCTCACTCTTGATGAAATCCGTACTGCAACCCTAGAGGACCCAACTCTGCAAGCAACAGTGGATGCATTGACTAAGAAAAAGTTTCCACGCATCCCACCCTCAGGAGTTGACCAAGATGCATTCAAAGCACTTGAACGCATCCAGACAGAATTAAGTGTTACGCAACAACGCGACACTGTGCTGCGAGGTACTCGTATCGTGATTCCAGCTGTTCTCCAGCAACGTGCTCTGAAGCTTGCACATCAAGGACACCAAGGTCTTGTTAGGACGAAACAGCTGCTACGAGAAAAGGTGTGGTTTCCTGGCATTGATCGTCAAGCAAAGGATATGCATGATGCCTGTGTCCCTTGCCAAGCTGCAGTGGATACTTCAAGACCAACACCTCTACAACCTTCACCACTACCTGCTGCACCATGGACGGAAGTATCGATGGACTTCTGCGGACCACTACCAACTGGAGAGTACTTGATGGTAGTCATTGATGATCACTCACGTTATCCAGAAGTAGAAATCATCAATTCCACATCTGCAAAGGCCGTCATCCCAAAACTCGACAAGATCTTTTCAAACTTTGGCATTCCTGAAGTTGTCAAGACAGACAATGGACCGCCATTCAATGGACAAGACTTCGTCAACTTTTCTGAGCATATTGGATTCAAACACCGCCGTGTGATGCCACTACATCCCAAGCAAATGGAGAAGTTGAGAGATTCATGCAACCTCTCATGAAAGCGGTACGCTGTGCTCATGCCGAAGGACGATCCTGGAAACAAGCTATGTATGCTTTTCTCAGGAACTACCGTGCAACACCGCATGGAACACTGGGCAAGTCACCTGGTGAACTTTTATTTGGACGTCCTATGAGAATCGCACTACCCGTCATGCCAGCCAAGGTAACGGATAAACGTCTCGCTCAGAAGGATGCACTAGCCAAGGGCAAAATGAAAATTGCTCATGATCAACGTGCAAAGGAACAGTTCATAAAGGTTGGTGACACTGTTCTCGTTAAAAAGAAAAAAGAGGGAAAGTTAGATATGCCGTATGATACAAAACCATATAAAGTGATTAGTGTAAAAGGAACTATGGTAACAGCTAGTAATAGAGATCATAGTATAACACGTAATATGGCTTATTTCAAAGTGATTCCAACTAGTGTAGAAAATGATGAAGTGCAAAGTCGTGCAAAAGAAAAAGAAAAAAATAGTTATAACCCGACAAACAATTCATCAAGGGATGTTATTGCATTTAAGGACTCTCGTCCTAAACGTCATGTTAAACGCCCTACACGATTTGATGATTAATTGTGTTCCTATGAAATGAAAAGTATTTACTTATTATGCTAAACTAAATTTAATATTGTTTGAATAATGCAGATATCTCATTCAATATTTTGTAACTTTGTATTACAGTTTCTTTCATGTTTGTTTAACATTGCATATGTATTTTTAACATTGAAATCCTTTGTGGAAAAGATTAAGTTCTTTAAATTCTTTGTGTGCTTAATTAATGTTAAATGTATGCAGTATCTCTTGATATGGTAATAACTTACTTTGTGTCAATAACTTTGCTTTGTGCTACAAGCATGGTAGACATCCTGTATTTATTCTTTTTAAAGAAAAGGAGGGATGTCATGTTCACAGAAAATGGTACCATCCGTTTTCTATGTGCGGCGGCTGAGACGCCAGAGGGAGAAGGTAAACAATAGAGCGTACAGGACGCCCGCCAAGCTTGGTAGCTACTAGTCATGTAATCATATTAAGTATTAAAGTCAGTAACCAAGTCATGACTTTACATCAACCCTACAACCAAGACTTCCTCAGTAACACACAAACACCACAGCCCCCACCACACAACACCCTACCTGTCGCCCCCACCACACAACACCCTACCTGTCGCCCCCACCACACAACACCCTACCTGTCGCCCCCACCACACAACACCCTACCTGTCGCCCCCACCACACAACTCCCTACCTGTCGCCCCCACCACACAACACCCTACCTGTCGCCCCCCACCACACAACTCCCTACCTGTCGCCCCCACCACACAACACCCTACCTGTCGCCCCCACCACACAACACCCTACCTGTCGCCCCCACCACACAACACCCTACCTGTCGCCCCCACCACACAACACCCTACCTGTCGCCCCCACCACACAACACCCTACCTGTCGCCCCCACCACACAACACCCTACCTGTCGCCCCCACCACACAACACCCTACCCGTCGCCCCACCACACAACACCCTACCTGTCGCCCCACCACACAACACCCTACCCGTCGCCCCACCACACGCCCTCCCCTTGTTATACACACTCTGGTTTGCCCCCCCCCCATTACAGAGATATTTCCTCGTCGCTCTGTCATCTTCACTGAAACAAGAACTTTACAGCCTCCACATCTCAACCTGCACCCCCTCCCCATCAGCCCCACATACACCCTCCTTCTCCCCCTCTCCCATAATGGCAAAGGAGGTACTTGAACCTGGGTTCGGGTGATTCCCAAACACCTACCCTAACCGACTTGTCGGTTAGGGTAGGTGTCTGGGAATTAGTGTAGTATTTGTCGGTTAGTATACTTACTCTCTTTAATAACTAGTAATTTAGTAAAGTGTAATTTGTTAATTTCACCCTTCAGACTGTCGAATTAAATATTTATTGAACAATTATATGGATTTTAAATTGATTTCTGCTATGTGGCAAATAAATCTCGTTTCCTAGAAGAAATTGCACGAATACAGTTTTCTTAGATTGAGTAACTAAAGTAGTTTGATTGATATTTAATTAAAACAAAATCAGCAGCAATATTATTTTCTGCATATTGTATTAGAACTTAGTGAGTGTTGTCAGAAATTTCCGACAAATGCACTAATAACCGTTATGAATTATTTTAGCCTATCCTTTTAATTCTGTTATCTTGCCATACATGAATTGTATTATAAACTATGAGAAGACTAAAAATTTAATTCTTTAATGTTGTGAATTTATCTATTTCAAAATGTATAGTTTAATTTATCTTTAAACAGTTGCAATATATAAAATATTTATTATTTAAATATTGGATAACCTAGTTAATAATACTTAATTAAGTGGCAAGTAATTAACTTACGCTCATAAGTGGGCTCATAAGCCCATGGTATAACTGGTCTGCAAAGGAAAAAAAAAAGAGTTATTGCACAAACCTACCAAAAAGGGGGATCCACTTTAGCTCATCTCACCAAACTCTTAATACCATTATTTTATGTGTATTGCAGACCTAATGCTCAGTCTTTATTTGCTAAGACTTAGCTCTTTCGTTAGGCCAGAGCATTTATGCCCGAAACGCTTTGCGTAATAGTGGCTTTAGGCATTGTATGTACTAGCTATACCTATAAGTTAAACAATCCTTGTAAATATTTATTGTATGTATGTACCTTACCTAAATAAAATTGTATTGTATTGTAGTGTTGTTCACTATCATATAGTGCCGTGGGGTGTGTTATGGCGTCTGGCTCCTTCAGCTAGGGTTTCAGGCGTCGGGTGTGGCATTACTCCACCTCACCGTTTGTTTCTCATTTAATTCACTTATAGTTTTTTTCACCACAATATCTGTCCACAGAATAGATCAACAGCTTAATATGATAGCATACACTTCGTGGTGTGTAGTGTGTGTGTAGCGTAGTGTGTGTGTTAAGGTATTTTGATGTGAGGTGTCTGGCTCTTTGCTAGTGTGACGTCAGTGTAGACTCACACTCCTCTCACAGTTTATGGCAAGACACACACTTAAGTTCTCTTAAATATTGTGTCTTAATGTTTATACACTATAATGTGTAGATTACACCACCCTACAAATGTTCACGGTTCTGTAAAATAGCTGAAACTCAGCGTATACAACCGTGGTGTGTTGTTGTTGTTGATTAAGGCGTGATAACCATGGTGGGATCCGATGTATCCCGGCGTACCCGTGAAGAGTTAATCGCGAAGCCTAATGGCGAAATGAATGTCGCTTGTCGGCAGAAACTCATGTGCCTCGCGGCCAATAAACATACAGATGGACATATGAATGCGGAGCTCCAGGACTCTCTCAGGGAGGCAAGCACTTGCCCCTCCCCCACACAGAGAACACTGAGTAGCAAAAACAAAAATTCGGCCCCCAACTTAAACGTAAAAAGTCATCCAGTGCCCTCCGGTAAAGCAGAAGCCAGCCGCCCCTCCATGTTTGAGGGCACACAGGGGCCTACCAACTCCCGACACCTCTCGGCCAAGCCGGCGCCGGACACCGTCATCTCGCAGAGAAAACCAGACAGAAACATTCAAAATCTATCAACTATCCTAGGAATAGGAATGCCAAACGGCTGTATCAAAATTCAAAATCGCGAAACAAAGTGATACGGCAGCTCCCAGGCAGAGCAGGACCTAGATTCACAAAGCTCCAACTATTTCTTTATAAGTAGGTGTGCTACGAAGGTTCGTAAGTACCGGTAAGTAAGTACGTGACTGCATGCGATTCAGAAAGCTGTACTTATGAAGTTATTAGCAACTTTCAAAAAGTCCCGCTAGATGTCACTAGTGCTTTTCGTTTGCCAATCAGAGAGCAAGCAATATTCTTCATCTTGAAGATTTAGCCAATCGCGACGCTGGCTTATCGGAACTCACCTGCCTCCTATTTACGTCAAATTTTCCTATAAAATCAGTATATTTCGAAGTAACACTACGTTTTTTCAAATTTTACAGCCAGCATCGACATTGTAGTAAACAAATATGTTACATTTGTTGTTTACCTATGTAATTCTAAGAGATATTATGTAGCTGTCCTTGTTGCTCGGAAGATGCGCTGACAATTATTGTATATATCTACCTGAATTTACCCAAGGGCCACTAACTATCTAGTGGCCTTGACGAGGACAGAAAGCCGGCGGCTTGTTAATGGTCAGGCCAATTGTCTTAATTATATTTTTTAGCTGAATTTTGGCAGTTACAGCTTCAGCGGGTAGGCGGTTCCGTGGGTTTATAACCCTCTTGGTGAATAAACATCTGTTTCAGTCCTACTTGAGAGGACATACTCTCCAACACTATATCTGTGAATGCCCTGTTATCAGTGACTTCATACCAAATGGTATGATGTACTTTGAGCGCTGTAATTGCTTCATACACTCAGGAATATTGGAAGATATTCTTGTGCTGCACCCAGATTTTGCCAGTGGAGGCTAATAGATCAGCATTAAGTATTTTGTTCTCTCCTGATTCCATGTATGACTGGCCATCCTGTGAGGTGAGGATGTTGGATGAGCTTGTAGCTGGTTTTTGATGTACACTGTGTGGTCCTTCATACAGAATAGGGAAGCAGCACATTGCTGTGTATACCTAAACATGTTAAAAAAAATACATTGTTTGAGCGGAGTCTTGTAGAAACTGGTAACAGTAATTATAATATAATGTTTCCATGATTCAGTGTTTACCTCTTGTGAAAATTGTGAAGTTGTTGTTTAGTCAGTGTTGATTTTTTTTTCTATAGAGGATGGTACTTTTTCCCTTGATTCCATGTATGCCTAATCAACCTGTGAGATGGGAGTATTAGATGAACTTATAACTAGTTTTTTATCTACACTGTGTAATCTTCCATATAGAATAGGGTAGCAACACATTACTGTGTATACTTAAGCTTCTTAATAAAAAAAACAGTAATAAATGTTTTAAATTATAGTTTGTATTATTACCAGTATTATCCGTATTAATCATGTTAACCATGGATCATTAAGATCTCATGTTAATATGTAATAGTCATATTTCTTTTGAATCCTTCATTAAATTGTGCATTATGTCTCAATTGTTCACTTCCTTGGATATACTGTATAGTACATAAAGATAGGATAAAAAAAACAAATATTTCTTTCATTATATTTTTTATTTAAATAACTGCATCAATATTTTTACAGCTGACAGGATTGGTTTTACCATACTGGTGCATTGTTTGTTAAAAAAAAAAAATGGTTGACTGTTACACACAATGGTGCTACACAGCCTTCCCGGCTTGGTGCCTTCTGTTGACTATTACTTACTTATTGTTACACAGCCAAATTGTGTAACAGGAAGAGGTCTTGGACACAGATTTGTTCCGCGCTAAATGTAGAGGAATCAGCTGATCATTCCTCAAATGAAATAAGTTGCCTCAGCTTATAAGGTAAATAAAATAAGCATTCCTCAAATAAGAAGCTGCCACACCTCACTGCCTTACTGCAACATAGCCTTCCTGGGTTGGTGCCTTCTTTTGATACTTACTTACTGTTACACACAGCTAAATTGTGTAACTGGAAGAGGTCTTGAACCCCTGCTTCCCCCTCTCTTTTTTAACAGGCCATAATAGTCCATATAGTCGGGCGCCTGACAGCTGAGTAGACAGCGCTTCAGATTCGTAGTCCTGAGGTTCCAGGTTCAATCCCCGGTGGAGGCAGACAAATGGGCAAAATGTTTCTTTCACCCTGATGCTCCTGTTACTAAGCAGTAAATAAGTACCTGGGAGTTAGACAGCTGTTTCCTGGGGATGAGTAACAAAAAGGAGACCTGGTCGAGGACCGGGCCACAGAGACGCTAAGCCCCGAAATCATCTCAAAATAACCTTAAGAAGATAAGATAGTCATAATTATAGGCCTATGTATTCAATGGTAAAAGTTCTTGAAGTTTTTACCCTTCTCCTTACCTAACATCATTTGTGCAGCATATTTTTCTTTTATGTCTCACCCAGATTTAATTTCAAAATAAAACTAAACAAAATAAGTTAAAAAATGGGTATGTATAGCTAAGGTACACCCCCTAGCTATAGTTATTGCTAGGTGAACAGAGGCATTTGGTGATAGTAAATGCTCCCACCAGCCCGGGATCATCACCTCTCATATTTCATGTTCATCAGTGTTTATTTGCTTAATAATTACTGGTATAATATCTTGCTATTATAAAACTAATTCTAATATCATTAAATACAATACAATACAATACAATACAATTTTATTTAGGTAAGGTACATACATACAATAAATATTTACAAGGATTGTTTAACTTATAGGTAGAGCTAGTACATACAATGCCTAAAGCCACTATTACGCAAAGCGTTTCGGGCATATTTACTACAGACATATACTTAAAGACATATTTACTACAAGTTTCAAGCAGAAAATTCATATATAGCTAACACGAAGGACTCTTCTTGATGAGACTAGCTAGTTAAAATGTTTGATTATAATAAAATCAATCCTCCGTGTTGTGTAGTAGAGAAAAATTGAGTTATATACAGTTTATGTAAAACTGCGAGTGGTCGAGACCACTCTTAGCTGACGGTGTTTACTTACGAAGATTTTCATACATAAATGCCTACCTGAATACCGATGTAGCCTCTAGGAAGATGCTAAGAAGAAAAACGTTCGTAAGTACATACGTAACTGCTTCGTGAATCTGGCCCTAGGTGTCCAGACGTCCACTTGTCGTCAAAGTTGAACTAGGAGTCCGACTGTGGTGTGTTGTTGATTTAGGGGCAACAATGATCGTGGGATTGGATGCGCCCCGGCGTACCCATGTAGGGTTAATCGCGAAGCCTGGAAAGGGTTAAACGCCAAACAGAATCGCGAAACGAATGATGCCAATCACTGGAAACTAATATGCCTGGCAGCAAAGAAACGCAGACAGGCAGATGATTGGGGAGCCCCAGGAGTCCCTCAGGGTGGCGAGCACCAGCCTCGCCCCACACACAGAGAACACTGGTAACAAAACGAAAAACTCGGCTCCCAACTAAAACGCAAAAGTCATCCAGAGCTCTCAGGCAGAGCAGAAGCCAGTCGCCCACCACGACTGAGGGCACACCAGGAGCTCACCAAGACCCACCAACTCCCAGCACCTCTTGGCCAAGCCGGCGCCGGATACCATCACCCCGCTGAGAGAACCAGCCAGAAACACGTCAACAACAACAACAACAAAATCTATCAACAATCCCGTGACCCAAGGCGCCAGACGTCGTACAACCGGACCGTTGATTAGGCACGCTAAACGGCAGTTGCAAAGCCAAAACGCGAAAACAGAACGTAGTCAGGCAGCTCACAGGCGGAGGTGATGTCCAGACGTCCGCTCGTCGTCAAGGTTGAATCAGGACTCCTTGACTGTGGTGTGTTGTTGATTTAGGAACAACGACGATCATGGGATCGGATGCTCCCTGGCGTACCCGTTAAGGGTTAATTGCGAAGCCCGGAAAGTTGAAACACCAAGCCTAATCGCGAAATTAGTGACGCCAATCACTGGAAACTATTATGCCATGCGGCCAACAAACACAGACAGGCAGATGATTGGGGAGCCCCAGGAGTCCCTCAGGGTGACGAGCACCGGCCCCGCCCCAGGAGTCCCTCAGGGTGACGTGCACCGGCCCCGCCCCAGGAGTCCCTCAGGGTGACGTGCACCGGCCCCGCCCCAGGAGTCCCTCAGGGTGACGTGCACCGGCCCCGCCCCAGGAGTCCCTCAGGGTGACGAGCACCGGCCCCGCCCCGGGAGTCCCTCAGGGTGACGTGCACCGGCCCCGCCCCAGGAGTCCCTCAGGGTGACGTGCACCGGCCCCGCCCCAGGAGTCCCTCAGGGTGACGAGCACCGGCCCCGCCCTGGGAGTCCCTCAGGGTGACGTGCACCGGCCCCGCCCCAGGAGTCCCTCAGGGTGACGTGCACCGGCCCCGCCCCACACAGAGAACACAGGGGAGCAAAACCAAAATCTCGGCCTCCAACTAAAACGCAAAAGTCATCCAGTGTCCCCCGGCAGACCAGAAGCCAGCCGCCCTCCACGTCTGAGGGCACACCAGGAACACCCCCGGCAGACCAGAAGCCAGCCGCCCACCACGTCTGAGGGCACACCAGGAGCACCCCCGGCAGACCAGGAGCCAGCCGCCCACCACGTCTGAGGGCACACCAGGAGCACCCCCGGCAGACCAGAAGCCAGCCACCCACCACGTCTGAGGGCACACCAGGAGCACCCCAAAAAACCCGCAACCCGTTCTCGCACTTGCTTTTAGCCAATATCTTGTTAATGAATAAGTGCATATGTGACATACTAATTTATTGTGAATATTTGAGTTTACTTTGAAAAGCTGAATAGAAAACCACAACCTAATCTAACCTTCTTAGTATGTTAAGATATTACAATTAGTACTGTACCTATACTTATAATGATTTTACAGTTTTATAAAAATAATAAACTAAAATATTTAAATAAATTGTAAAGTAACTCAGGATATTGTCAAATTTTGTATAAAATCTCTATTGTTTAATAAAACTGAGAAAAAAAGTTAGTGCCTTGAGAAAAAATATGGCTTGGAATGTCACATATATATACTTATTTATAGGCGAAATAGTGACTATAAGCAATAAGTCATATATGTGCTGTCTTGTGCGAGAGCACAAGACAGAGGTCCACAGGTGTTGTATGAACATCAGAGGTCCACACCTGTTGTGTGAGTATCAGAGGTCTACACCTGTTGTGTGAACATCAGAGGTCCACAGCTGTTGTGTGAACATCAGAGGTCCACACCTGTTGTGTGAGTATCAGAGGTCTACACCTGTTGTGTGAACATCAGAGGTCCACAGCTGTTGTGTGAACACCAGAGGTCCACAGCTGTTGTATGAACATCAGAGGTCCACAGCTGTTGTGTGAACACCAGAGGTCCACAGCTGTTGTGTGAACATCAGAGGTCCACAGCTGTTGTGTGAACATCAGAGGTCCACAGCTGTTGTGTGAACATCAGAGGTCCACAGCTGTTGTGTGAACATCAGAGGTCCACAGCTGTTGTATGAACACCAGAGGTCCACAGCTGTTGTGTGAACATCAGAGGTCCACAGCTGTTGTATGAACATCAGAGGTCCACAGCTGTTGTGTGAACATCAGAGGTCCACAGCTGTTGTGTGAACACCAGAGGTCCACAGCTGTTGTGTGAACATCAGAGGTCCACAGCTGTTGTGTGAACACCAGAGGTCCACAGCTGTTGTGTGAACATCAGAGGTCCACAGCTGTTGTGTGAACATCAGAGGTCCACAGCTGTTGTGTGAACACCAGAGGTCCACAGCTGTTGTGTGAACACCAGAGGTCCACAGCTGTTGTGTGAGCATCAGAGGTCCACCCTCCCAGCAAGTATTAGATATATTGCCGAAACAAAAGTGGACTTCTTCAAGATCCAATTAGATAAGTTCTTGTAATAAGTACCGGACCCACCGGGCTGTAGTGAATATGTGGACCTGCGGGCAGCTGCAAGCAACAGCTTGTTGGACCAAGTTATCACTAGTCGAGCCTAGCCTCAGGCCGAGCAAGGTAGTAGAAGAACTCCCGAGATCATCTGTAGGTAAGATCCAGGTAAGGAGGTTTGTGTGGTTCACTACCACCCACAGGATGGATGTGGGGTTCACTACCACCCACAGGATGGATGTGGGGTCCACTATCGGCCACAGGATAGGTGTGGGGTCCACTAACACCCACAGGATGGGTGTGGGGGTCCACTATCGGCCACAGGATGGATGTGGGGTCCATTACCACCCACAGGATGGGTGTGGGGTCCACTACCGCCCACAGAATGGGTGTAGGGTCCACTACAGCCCGCAGGATGGGTGTGAGGTCCACTATCGCCTACAGGATGGGCGTGGAGTCCACTACCGCCCACAGGATGGGTGTGGGGTCCACTATCGCCTACAGGATGGGTGTGGGGTCCACTATCGCCGACAGGATGGATGTGGGGTCCACTACCGACTACAGGATGGCTGTGTAATGCATTATAAATAAATGAACTCATACAATATTTGAAGTCACAATCTGGGTACTGGGTCATCAGATAAATTTAGTGTGGGGTCAACTTACAATATCCCAGTATAGATTAAACGCTTCCAGCCCATCAGGTTGATATTTGGCGTTCAGACATATTTCAAGACGCAATCACACTTCCTTTTTGATTCAGGACCTGACGTGTGGATCGTGATGTTAAGTCAGAACTGTCAAGTCCCATCTTTTTAAGTCAGAACTGTCAAGTCCCATCTTTTTTGTTTTTAAAATAACACTTTTACAGGAATAACGCATTATTGATGCCTTATCATATATTAACATAAATTACATAACATAAATTAGTGTAATCAGTTGTATCGACATCAATGGGCATTTGTCATGAGGAATAAATAGAGCCGTGATGACTTGCCTCATCGTAACAGTATCTTCCTCTTGGCCTCATGGCAGGTGTGAGGAGCTGGTACTGCGGTGTGTAGTGGGCACCCTCACTTTGGACACTACTGCCTGCTGCCTGCTGTTCGTATCCATGCCCACCAATATGGGCAAGTGCATCACCTATTACGCCGCCGCCGACCACAACCAGATCGTTATGGGCGAGAGTCTGGGTCTGTCCCTCTTCGTCAACGTTACCCCGGACGACTACCCAGGTGAGCCAACCCGTCCTCCTAAGGTTCCTAACGTCAAGAAAACAGTCAAATTAAAGTATCCTCTCCTAACACAACAGACTTAGCCAGAGGACCCTAAACAGACAACGGGACAGTAATGTTTTTTTTTTTTTGAGATATATACAAGAGTTGTTCCATTCTTGTAGAGCCACTAGTACGCGTAGCGTTTCGGGCAGGTCCCTGGAATACGATCCCCGCCGCGAAGAATCGTTTTTCATCCAAGTACACATTTTACTATTGAGTTAAACAGAGGCTACAGTTAAGGAATTGCGCCCAGTAAATCCTCCCCGGCCAGGATACGAACCCATGACATAGCGCTCGCGGAACGCCAGGCGAGTGTCTTACCACTACACCACGGAGACTGTAATCATCAGAAACTGTAATCTGTAGACTGTAAGAGACTGTAATCAGAAATCACTTTCACGAGCCGATTTCCGAGTTGATGTCCAAAAGGCTTGGAAAGGATGGGGAGGTGAAATTCTGGAAGAGGATTTGGGTGGGGAGAGAGGAGGCTTGAAAGTTCGGTGGCCTATCCACCATGGGTTGGCATGAGGTGTGGGTCGTTTGTTTGGTTTGTGTGAGTTAGTTTGGCTATGTGTTTTCTAGTGTTGTCGACGCATTGGCTGGAGTGGCTAGTGTGGGTGTCTGGTTTCCTTGAGCCGGTGGTGGTGGTGGCTTCAGGAGGCTGACCTTAGCAACATCAGGCTAAGTTCTGCACTGCTTGCAAAACAAAAAGGTTTTTATTGTTGGTTTTATTATTTTTTGTAATAAATCGGGTCCGGGATGAGTAGAATTATCCCGGTGGGATGAGGTCAGATGGACAGATGATTCATATTTATATTAAATAAATAACTTATCTGGGGTCTTCTGGCAGTCCGCTCAGTATTTGAGGTCTCGGGAAGGTCTGGTCGTGGATGTGTCTGATCACTTGTTATCGAAGTGATTCTTTTGGCTCTGTGCGGCCGCTCCTGGATCTCATAGTCTCTGGCTGCGTTGATTGCTTCGTGGGATTCCTCATTTTCTGGGACGTACAGGTGTTTCATGCAGTATAGCTGCTTTCTTGCCAAGTAGCTGAGCCTGGTATTTATTGGCATCATCTTGAGAGCTCTATGGATCTGGTCTATCCTTACCCTGTCCGTCAGCGACAAGCCGTCGCAGAGCGGAGTGTTTTCTTTTTTGGTCCCGTTGGATGTTCAGTGTGTTGGTCTTGCTGGAGAGGTTCCGGGGGATGTAAGGATACTCGAGGCGCGGCCTTGGAGTTGAGTAGTCTGTTGAAGTTGTACACGAGCACTGTGTTGGAACTTGAGATGGCTATGGGTTCATCCGTGATCCGTACCCCACCTTCATTTTCGATTGTGTAGGCCATACAGCTGACTGTGCTCATCTAGATCTCGTCTGGGTTAGTGTTGATACTCCATTTCCTTTCCCAGTTCGCAGTCCAGGCGAGTTCTACATTCGCTTTTCGTGTGATCGTAGCGTGTTTGGTTGCTTGGATACCTGGGTTAGAGTTTATTACGTGGGTTACTCGTCTGCGAATTGGACGATGATGGTATCCCTGTATTCCGGGTTGGGGCAGGTCATTTACGAATCTGTTGAAGAGCACCGGGTTCAGACACGTCCCTTTAGGGACTCCTGGGGCAAGATTCACGAAGCAGTTACGCAAGCACTTACAAACCTGTTCATCTTTTCTCAGCCTTTGGCGGCTTTGTTTAAAATTATTAAACAAATAATGAGCTCCAAAGCACCAGGAGGCTGTTTATAACAATTAAAACAGTTGATTGGAAAGTTTTCATGCTTGCAAAGTGTTTAATAAATATAACCAAAGCCGTCACATATTGAGGAAAGATGTACACGTTCGTAAGTGCTGCTGCCTAATGTCTCTAACATTCTGAAACCTATTTTGTTTGCTGATGATACTACCCTCATCTACTCCAACCCCAACCCACATACACTTAATGGTGTTGTTAATAATGAACTAAAAAAAGTCCACTTATGGATGTCAACCAACAAACTAACACTTAACATAGAAAAGACCTACTACATCCTATTCGGAAGCAAATCTACAAATGCAATTGAGCTTCAGATTGACAATGTAAACATTAGCAATAAAAATGATGGAAAGTTTCTTGGCATATTCCTAGACAAGAGACTCAACTTCAGTACCCACATACAACACATAACTAAGAAAGTCTCTAAAACAGTTGGTATACTCTCCAAAATCAGATATTATGTTCCTAACTCTGCTCTCATCTCTCTATATTATGCACTAATCTATCCCTATCTCAACTATGGTATCTGTGCATGGGGTTCAACCACTGCAAACCACCTCAAGTCCATCATCACAAAGCAAAAATCTGCTATCAGAATAATATCAAATTCTGCTTTCAGACAACACACAGCCCCCTTGTTTAACTCCCTAAACATGCTAAACATAATATCACTCCACAAATTCTCTTGTGTCAACTACATTTACAAAACCCTGTTCTTAAATGCAAATCCTTGTCTGAAACTCTTCTTGGACAGATGTAATAGGACCCATTATCACCACACCAGAAATAAATATCTCTTTGATATCCCCAGAGTTAAACTTAATCTGAGTAAACACTCTATGCAAATAAAGGGACCCAGTTTATGGAACTCACTCCCTACTGAATTGAAAAGCTGTCCAACTTTTACATCATTCAAAATCAATACTAAAAAGTGCCTAATTTCATCTTCATAGTTTTTCACTTTTTGCCTTAAAATTGCACTGTATCAATTGCTACCCAATCTCCCAACCTTTATGTTCCCAATTTGAACATCTTTACCATTGTGATCATTGCTGTCTTATATGTGCTGTCAATCTGCTGTATGGTGTCTATTAACCTTGTTTAAATTACTAATCAAGCTGTCAATGTAATCAATCAGAGCTTTAATATAACAATGTGCTTTATTATACCTACTTATCTCTCTTATCTCATTTTTCTCTTGTAATGTATCTTTATCATTTATTAATTCTGATTGAAATTACCTACTTAAAATTATCTGCTAGATTAAGGACCTGCCCGAAACGCTGCGCGTACTAGTGGCTTTACAAGAATGTAAATACTGTACTATCCAATGTATTCTCACAAACCCAATGTACCTTCTTGTATATATATAAATAAATAAATAAATAAATAAATAAATAAATAAATAAGTACTTGCGTAACTGGCATCGTGAATCTGGCCCCAGCTGTTGGAGAGAAAACTGCTGCCGTTTTCGTCATGAAGTAGAGGGGTGACTTGTCTGTTCTTCAGGAAGTTTCTGACCAGTCTGTGTAGGGTCCATTTTTGGGTGCTGGTAAGTCTGCTAGTTTGTACACCAGTTCTATTACGACAACTTTTGGCATTTTGTAATGCACACGATCGAAATGCGACGTTCTTTGTAGGAGACTTGTTGGAAAAAAAAAAGACATCCTTTAATAATCTTTAATACAAAATGCAGCTGTTGTTGTTCTTGTACTAACAAATTAACCCATACTAACACAAATTATTTTATTTACCCATGCCAATAATATTAAACTTGTGTCATGTTATCGGAGAAAAACCAAGAAATGATTGCCACGCCACCAGAAAATGTTCTATTAAAATATCAATAATGATTTAAAACACTAGTCTAGCGTTAGAATAAGAAAACATATTCTCTATGAATGGATAAAATAAAATAATAAATCAAATCAACGCCTTTCTCCATAAATGGGACGAACATTTAGCCGGTTTCAAATGGCGTCACTAGACCGGTGTAGGATGGAGGACGCCACTGTGAATTTATAATAATAATAATAATAATAATAATTAATAATAATAATAATTTTTATTTAGGCAAAGGTACATACATAAAGAGATTTTACAAAGTTTGTTGGCTTTATAGATAGGAGCTAGTACATACAATGCCTAAAGCCACTATTACGCAAAGCGTTTCGGGCAGATTTATATACGGGCAGATTTAAATTTCGGGCAATTTATATACGTTCCTGTGAGAACGCACCTTAAGTAGTATCGTTAATACTCTCAAAACGAGCCATTTTGTCGTTCATCTACTGCTGCAACCTCATCATTACGGGAGTTCCTCGTTACCGGTTTGCTAAATTATTTACTTGTTATTACAGGGCCTTATAATATAGGTTGTACAAACTGGCCTTGAGGCTGTCGTACATCCAAAATAGGGTAAGCCTCTCATATGAATCTAAATAATTATATAAGTCATACAATATCTCTTATTAGGATGTTATTTGCATTAGTTACATTATATACTTCTGGCAGATCTTCTGTGGCAACTTGAAGAAATTAGTAGTAACTACTTAGTGCAACACGTGAGGTACATGGTCGCCATGAACACGTGAGGTACATGGTCGCCATGAACACGTGAGGTACATGGTCGCCATGAACACGTGAGGTACATGGACGCCATGAACACGTGAGGTACATGGTCGCCATGAACACGTGATGCACATGGTCGCCATGAACACGTGATACACATGGTCGCCATGAACACGTGATGCACATGGACGCCATGAACACGTGATGCACATGGACGCCATGAACACGTGATGCACATGGTCGCCATGAACACGTGATGCACATGGACGCCATGAACACGTGAGGTACATGGACGCCATGAACACGTGACGCACATGGTCGCCATGAACACGTGATACACATGGTCGCCATGAACACGTGAGGTACATGGTCGCCATAAACACGTGATGCACATGGTCGCCATGAACACGTGACGCACTATGTTGGAGTCTCTGGTCTGGGACCTTAGTCTGCATTGTCGGGTGTCTATGGACAGCTCTCTAGCTTGGCAGGCAAATTCCATTGCAAGGTTCATTGCATGCCCGGTATCCGTTGAACCAGAGCCAACTGAACGAGTCTTCACTAGAAACTCAGTGTTTCATGGCCGTGTCATTGAGCCAGGAGTCAGGGTGACATCACACGACCATTTGGGTCAGGTCACCAAATGCCTAGATCTCAGCCAGTATATTTTCATGACGTCATAGACCTAGTTGAGTTTTGAACTGTATTGTTATTGGAGTAGGCACCTGTGCTTTCCTCCTATTGGTCCATTCGTATAGCAAACCGTTGGACACGGCAGCGCTAGCGAAGCCGCTTGGGTACGACAAGTTTCATTCTGCACCGGGACTTCACTTTGAACATACATGCATCACGCTTCAATAGCCAAATTAGTGTGAAACCTTGTTGAAACTCAGAAAAATATCTCTTCTTCACGAAAATAGGTGCAGTTTGCATGAAGGGTTTACCCTCCCGATGACTGCACCAGGACAAATGTAGGGAGACGCGTTGACGTTAAGGAAGAGAAGCAAGTCAAAAGTGTTAGATGTGACGGGTCATAGAGAGAGGAGTGGCGACGAAAACAGAGGGGGACGTTAGAGGGAGACTCCCCGCACCGTAGGGCGGGGCGACGAGGTCACGGCGGCAGCTGATCAGACGTGAACTAATACTTCTCCAGGAACTTGTATATCAGAAAGCGCAAGCAGTACGCCTCCCAAATCACCCACGTGTCATCGGGCACCCGGCCACCAGGCGGTGGCCTCGGCTGAGACATCTTATCCGGCACCCTATACACAAACTCCTTCACCCGCGATACCCAGACAGTGGACGAGCACCACGGGACCGGAAGCACCTGGGCATCCCGATAAGGGCCCAGCACCGGACCCCCACAGGGCACGACCCCAGCAGCTGGGACTAGGCTTCCCCCAGACCGGGGCAATGAAGGAGGGGGAACCGTAGGGGATGCAGGCGCGGTATCGACCCCACCACAGGGCACAGGAGCCGAGGCCCCCCGGCGCACACCTTTCCGCAACATCACGACGAGGTCCCGATCATCAGGGACAACCCCCAACTGCAGAGATCCAACAGCAGGAGACGCAGGAGGGGGGGGGCACAGGTAGCAACTTCGGAGCCCCTCACAGCACCATCATCCTCGACGGGGGCGCCAGATCGCCATACTCCCCAACCATCTCCCAAAGCACACCACGAAGTGGAGACACACTCCGAGCCCGCCGCGAACGCTTCGAGACAGGCTGCACCACACCACTCCCAGCAGGCCCCGCCGCAGGCACAACCACCATCTTCACATCCACACAGGCCACACCCGCACCGTCCGAAGAGTCCACAGAGGCCACATCATCCAGGGAAACAGCCTCAGAACACTCCCACGTCGCACGCTGCAGCGAGATGACCCACATTACCACACCTGTAACAGGTGCGCGGTTGCCCATGATACTGGCAACGGAGCGTGTAACCCAACACGGACACAGAGGACGGAACACTACTCTTCAGAGACATGGTCAGGGTGCGGGAACCGTCAAGTATCCCAGTACAGTGCCCTGCAAGTACCTTGTACCAACGAATGCTGAGCACAGTACCAAACCGTCCAAACACAGCAGTTAGGAGAGCGTCGTTAAACTGGAAGGGGGCACCACGCACCGACACATACGTCAAGGCGACGCTGAGGTTCACTACCTTAACACAACCGTCGGCATCAGGGAGAGGGTAAATACGCCCCTCACACCGCCCCAGAAACGCCTGAAATGCATCCTGATGGCGAAACTTGACCACGGCGCTGCGGTTCCCCTGCAGCAGCTGGACGCCCACCAATTCCGACAACTGCACATGGAGGTCATCCACCAGGGCAACACCAACCAACAAGTGGTCCACTGGCACCGTAAAAGCCAGACCAGCCGACGAGGTCCTCTTCAATGGAGGCCGGTAAGACCCCATGTCTCTTCAACAGGCGTACCACGCCCACCCAGGGGACAACACCCCCACAGCCGTCACAGACACCCTCCTCACACAGCCACGAGGGTGGAACTGGCGAGCGCCACGAACGACATGTCTACACCCAACAGCCGCCAACGAGCCACCCAGAAAAATATACTACGCTTGTATTCAAGTTAACTACCAATTGTTTACAGAATTGTGACCGTGTAATTTACTAGATTCTAAGTTAGTATATTTAACTATATATATGCATATATAACTATATGTATTTTTAACTAGTGACAAACTTGAAATAGAGAGAGAGAGAGAGAGAGATAACTACATGACTGCTGATCAGGAGTAATAGATTGAATGTCACTGTGATCGGGTGTAATTTATTCCATCCATGTACAAAGTAAAGGGTTGAGGTTATCAGAGTGATGAACATGGTATACAGATTGTTGCAGCTTGATTCCTGAAAGTTTTGGAATTAATCTAGACTTGCCACCCAACTGTGTTTTGTTGAGTAAAACCACCCTTGAGTATTGTGCCAGAGTCAATACACAATACTCAAGGGTGTATTCTCTCAACATATCCTTATCCATACAACATACATGTTGTATCCATACAACACACACGCCACGAGCATGTGGTGCTCGTACACAGGGCGTGCTGGTGTGCACATAATGGCGACGCGGGTGAGGTAGAATTCAATGTCCCAACACGGGCTCGTAATTTCACTATAACACTAACAGGGGGGGGGGGCATCCTCCAATGCTTGAGAAACCCTCCCCAATTCTACCTCTTGCCTAGTATCCTAGTCAAGACCACAGATGTTAGCAATAATCGATCTCAACGAGGCTGCCTGTTGCCTCGGCTGAACACATGTTCACTCCTACAGAGTTCTTTCTGAAGGCACGATCCATGATAGCGAGGTCACCGTAGGGATAAGAAAATGGATGATAACATGGCAATAACGTGGGTGGTGGCGACCTCGGCCAGGCCGCCACCACCAGCACATCTTGCTCAAACAACGCTGGTCCTAGACTCAATTTTGGCGGGCTAGGGGACGCCAAGACGCTGGCCTCCCCCTCCCATCCACCTTGTCTTGACCAATCAGAGCGAAGCCGGCAGGTCTACGAGATGCCACTTCCAATCACAGGAGTTGGCGCCCAAGCGCCTACAAGATGCTGAGTTGCCTAGTCCAATCAGGGACGTCCTTGGCCATGCAGAGCCTCATGACGTCACAGGGCAGGGAGGCCTGGGATGACGACATCCCCTAGGGCTGGGGAGGTGGCGAGCACCCCTCTTCCATTGGCCCCAGATCCAAGTACTTCCTTGTCCCTCATTCTCTTTCTCTACACACACACATTTTCTAAGTAAAATGTGTTAAAGGCTGTATTTCCTCTCACAGAGCAGTTACAGCCTCCCTTGTTGTCTTAATGAACAGCCCTAAGCTTGGGCTAGTAGGGAAATATGTGACTAGAACCGTGCGCAGCACCTGAACAGGTGAGCCCATTAGGCCCCCTTGCTCAGGTGGTGCACAGGTGTCTAGTCACAAAGGGGTGTAGGGGGGTTCCCCGGATGTTTTGGCTCATGCTGGTGCGTGGCGGAGGCAGCGTCCGGGCGCACGGGACCCTTTGATGGAGGGATATCTTGGGGGCTGGAGGGAGTCTATGTGGTTGGTATGCGGTCATGTAGGGGAGAAGAAGAGGAGAAGAATAGTAGTAGATGAATATGTATGGGTAAGCACCGTAGAGTTAATCCTTTGTGTAGAGAGATATGTAGGTTATGGCAAGGATATGCTGGGAGGGATATGTTGAGGGTCCCCCCCTACATGGCCTGGATATGTTGTGGAGGGAGGGGGGTGGAAAAACACAGTCAATGTAGCGTAATGTGGAAATAGACTTTCTGCTGTCCAAATAAATACCATTTTTGGAAATGTATGCGTGTCTACTCAATCTCCATCCATCACCCAATATTGGTGTGCAGTGCTTGTAACACACCACAGCATTAGCGCTCAGTTCTTGTAACACACAGTCAATGCAATGTAATGCGAGAAAATAAACTTTCTGCTGTCGAAATAAGTAGCATTTTTGAAAATGTGTGCAAGTCTAGACAATCTCCTATGGCCCTTACATTCTAAACACAAATAAAATATTATCACACGCTCGTAACGCGTTATATCATCATCATTACGCAACGTAACGTGGAAACTTCTTTCTGTCTGATGACCAAATAACATTTTGAAAAATGACGTCAGGTTGGTCTTAAACCATTAGGTCGGTATGGCACTGCACACAACAGTAAGCTTGTAATATCATAGCAAGACAATGTCACAGAATGTTCAAGGCTCTTATACTGAATGAGTGAAACATCAATCCGTCTCGTTAGGGTCTGACTTTCGTGTCGCTCCTTAGCGGTGAGTTTTCACTCGGCATCCTCCTTCTCTCTCATCACCGATTAGTGCTCCATCCAGTAGAAAAAAAACAGAGACTGGTGACTGTTGCCAGTTTTAGCCCTCTGTAACACATTGTAACGTAACACGGAAATCAACTTTCTGCAGTCCAAAATAACATTATGAAATGTAAAGTGAGACTTAGTCCAGCTCCATTACATCTATTATCATATATAAAAATATTACTGTCTGCCAGTTTTAGCTCTCTGTAACACAATGTAACGTAACGTGGAAATCATCTTTCTGCTGCTGTGCAAAATATACCACATGACTGAGGGAGCGAGTATTCGAGCGGTGTACCTCTCTATGTCTGTCTATCACATGACTTGGTTAATGACTACATTATCCCACACTATACCTGCTCCTGTTTCAACCCGTTCTCGCAAATTCGTCAAGTCAATATTGACTTATTAACTACGTGCATAGGTGATATACTAAACATAATAGATACCCTTAAAAAGCTTCATAGAAAACACCGACCTTACCTAACCTTGTTAGTATCTTAAGATAAGCATCTTATTGCTTCGTAATTGCAATTATTACTTAACCTATACCTATAATAGGTTAAGTAACAATTGTAATTACGAAGCTATAAGATGCTTATCTTAAGATACTAACAAGGTTAGGTAAGGTCGGTGTTTTCTATGAAGCTTTTTAAGGGTATCTATTATGTTTAGTATGTCACCTATGCACTTATTTAATAAGTCAATATTGACTTTACGAATTTGCGAGAACGGGTTGCCTGTTTACCCCTTACACTTAGTAACGTAACGTGGAAATCAACTATCTGTCTGATGTCCAAATAACATTATTGAAAATGTGAACTATGTTTAGCCATTACATCCAAACACAAATAAAATATTACCACAGGCCTGTTCAGTTCTTGTAACATATTATATCATTACATAACATAATGTAACGTGGAAATCATTTTTCTGTCTGATGACCAAATAACATTTTTGAAAAATGCTTTGTAGATTTAATTTTAAACAAAGGTGGGCCACCAGTCCACGAACTAAGAGATGAGAGTTAGGAAGACAGACTTTGTGAAATATGCACAGAAGAGTTTGGGGAGACGTGTTCACCACCTATAAATTCTAATATTTTTTTGTTAACTGTGTGATCACAACATATACCTCCTGATCTCTTGTTCTGCCTCGCACTAGTCAATAAACACAATTTTGTGTCATTTCTTGACTAAAATAGCACTCCGAAACATCTTTGCACTTTTAATTTTTCATTGATACGTGCACAGCTATCAAAGGGAAACTCACTTCTGCCTGGATGTCTTGTGTGTTAAATAAAATGTCCTTACATAGCTCATCATTTTCTTTGAGAAACTTATATGTGGTGATCATATCCCCGAGTCCGCACCAATAACCCACACATCACCCAACATCTGTTTTCAAATCATAGCTCGCATCTAATTTACTGTCATTTTTTTTTGCAGAAAACTAAGTTTTGGGAATATGCACAAAGTCAGCAATTACTATTCGTATCATCAAAGTTATTCTCAGAGTTTTTTTTTTAGTTTAAAAGAATACTTCCACCATCCTACATCCATATTGAGAGACAGAATGTAAACATAACTTGGTTATTGCATCTAGTTTTTAAAAGGGTTTGAATAAGAAGTCATGTTCCATAAAAAATACTTTAGAGCATCCATTATTTATGAGCAGTAAGAGGAAAACGGGATCCACACATACAATTTCCAAGCATTACAACGCTAACGAGGTAAACATAACATAAAAAACGACAATAATGTAGTATGCTTTTAGTCGGCTAGACAAAACTTAACATAACAGATATGATTTCACAGAGTTTTAACCTTTGCCAGTTTTTCAATGTTTTCTCTTCACTTGTGCTAAGTGAGCCAGACAAAATGTGGCATTGCATTCCCTCTGGAAGACAGAAGAGTTTGGGGAGACGCAATCACTACCTACATTACCTCCTCCTCTTTCTCTTGTTAGTCAATAAATATCCTTTGCATCATTTCTTGACTAAAATAGCACTCCAAAACATATGTGGTCATCTTTATTGTCATTGTTCCACTTAGAGTCAACAATTTGTTTCGCAGGGACGAGTTATGTATAGTGACGAGATTTCACGGTGAACACAGTTTTAAGAGAGTTCACAGTGTATTAATTACGGTCGTGGATATGTTATGTTATGTTTATGAAGATCATTGTTTCTTATTTTTACCCATTTCACTACGTCCTGCTTTTCAGTCTTCTCATGTTCTTTCAAATAAAGTTTGCTTACTGTTTTCCAGTAGATTCGCTTCACACTACATATGTTAATCAACTTTCAAATTCTTTACAACTTCAGTTCAGTTTCTTTTCAATATCACAGCTTTTTGTTGTTTCTCCTGTCAGTATCTAGTTCATGACCTCGTATTATCGTTGCAACCCGTTCTCGCAAATTCGTAAAGTCAATATTGACTTATTAACTACGTGCATAGGTGATATACTAAACATAATAGATACCCTTAAAAAGATTCATAGAAAACACCGACCTTACCTAACCTTGTTAGTATCTTAAGATAAGCATCTTATTGCTTCGTAATTACAATTATTACTTAAGCTATACCTATTATAGGTTAGGTAATAATTGTAATTACGAAGCAATAAGATGCTTATCTTAAGATACTAACAAGGTTAGGTAAGGTCGGTGTTTTCTATGAATCTTTTTAAGGGTATCTATTATGTTAAGTATGTCACCTATGCACATATTTAATAAGTCAATATTGACTTATTAAATTTTCGAGAACGGGTTGTATCAATGTCATTACTGTCTGTCAACACGTGCACTTGACTTTACTTATTTATATTTTCTCATTCTTTTCAAATAATTTATATTCGGTAGCCATGTGATGTGCACAAAATAATATGAACTAACTAAAAATCATCATCATCAACCGTGTATTGGCTGGTTTAGACATTCAGTTTACAACTCAGTAAGTGTTTACGGACCGCGGGAATCACTTCGTGCCCTCATTTCAGTTTAACTTAAAAATTTTCCATCTTAAATTAAATAATACTATCATCAACCCAGTATTGGGCTCTCGGGCATTCAGTTAACCACTTGGTAAGTGTTTACTGAACGTCGAAATCATTTCCTGTGTGCTCATTTTTAGTTGAACCCGTCTCCACTCCAAACCGGACCTGCGGTCCGAGTCGGGACCGTAGGTCCTGACTGGTTTGGAGTGGAGTGGAGTTTACTGAGTTGTAAACTGAATGTCTAAGCCAGCCAATACACAGTTGATGATGATGATTTTTAATTAGTTAAAATTATTTTGTGCACATCACATGGCTACCGAAATAAATTATTTGAAAAGAATGAGAAAACATAAATAAGTAAAGTCAAGTGCACGTGTTGACAAACAGTAATGACATTGATAATACGAGGTCATGAACTAGATACTGACACGAGAAACAACAAAAAGCCGTGATATTGAAAAGAAACTGAACTGAAGTGGTATCTCAACAGAATTGTACCTAGTTATGTTATAACATAATTTATCTCCCTACAACCTCACCCATCCAAGATCTCACATACTTAGATAATGCAGATTTGTTCTATAATTTGCACCCATTTTCTCACATCCCAACCTGCAACCTTACCTAACCTTTGCTCATTATTTCTTTCATTTACATCCATATCCTCACACAAAACCCTACCTAACGACAGTTCATCCATTACGAGCACTAACCATAACTCAAACCCAAGTTGGTCATTTTATGCTATTTCCCAAATAAGCTAGTTCATTTGCCCCTAAGATATTATACACCCTATCTTATATCACAATACTGTAGTCTCCGTGGCGTAGTGGTAAGATGCTCGCCTGGCGTTCCACAAGCACTTTGTTCTGGGTTCGTATCCTGACTTGATGTTCGTATCGGGAGGATTTACTGGGCGCAAATCCTTCACTGTAGCCTCTGTTTAACCCAACAGTAAAATGGATACTTAGTTGTAAAAACGATTCTTCGCAGGGGTCGTATTCCAGGGAACATAGGATTAAGGACTTGCCTGAAACGCGATGCGTATATTGGCTGTACAAGAATGCAACAACTCTTGTATATATAAATAAATAAAAACTTCACTATATAGTTGAAACATGCTACACTGTGATCTATAGCAAGTGATGTTATTTGTTATTTTCCATTCATCAAAAGCCATTTCTCCCAGCATATTAATAAGTTTTAGCAATTTATAATAATAATAACCAAAATTAGCCTAACCTATCATAACTAAAGCTAAATTTATCCTATGCCATCCAAAGTTAGCCTACTTTAAATAAATTCAACCAAATTTACCCTGTGCATAACACAACCAAAGGAAAATTTTACTAAATTTAACAGTTTGACTTATCCGATCAAAATTCATTTTCTGTCTATTTCCAACATTCATTTGCCATGAAATCTTCCCCATTCTTAACACCACTGTACTCTGTTAAGACTTCTTCCATCTAGCTGTTTTCAACATCAAATTGCAAAACAGCTTACCTTATTCTCAGCACCATTCAACTCTGTTAGTACTGTGTCTTGCTATTTCCATCATTCATTCGCCTAACATCCTACCCTAATCTCAATACAATTCAACTCTATTAGTACCGAGACTGACTAACTAACTCCAACATTCAATTACCACACATCCTACCCGATATTCAACACCATTCAACTCTGTAAGAGTCATCTCTGACTAGTTATATCCAACATCCAGTCCTTGCATAGCCTACTCCCATCCTTAATACCCTCCCATGCTGTTAGTGTTGTATCTGTCCAGTTGTTTCCAACAACCAGTCCCCTCTCCTAATTCAACCTAATCTAACGCCACTAAAGCTAAATTTTATTAAATTTAACAAAATTTAACCTATTCCCATCTAAATTGAGTCAAATTTCAAGCATACCCAACAAAATTTTGCCTAATTATAACAAACCCAAGCTGAATTTAACTGTTAGAGCTGTTAACGTCTATATCCAACATTCAATCCACCCAGGGATAGAGCTCATTTTTGCATATATATTTCTAGAAGTGTGTTGTTACTGGCCATTTTCTTCATAGTTCCACAACTCAACCACCTGGGACCTATCCTCTAATACGAGATATTCTTAGGAAAGTGTTGTGTTTGGATGTAAACCCAACTGACCTGTATCTAACCTGTCTTGATCTTTGTTCATTGTTGTTAGGAAAGTGTTGTTTTGGACATGAACTCGAGCACCCAAACTGCCTTGACCTAACCTCTAATATAACATATTCTTAGAAAAGTGTTGTTTTGGACTTCAACTCAAGCACCCAAACTGCCTTGACCTAACCTCTAATATAACATATTCTTAGAAAAGTGTTGTTTTGGACATGAACTCAACCGCCCTGGACCTAACATCTGTTACCATGATCTTGGTTCAGTAACCTCTAATACCTTTGTCAGTGCTCATTTAAACTGTGTTTTTATAATTTGTTTATTATTGGGTATTTTTCCCTATCTTGAGGATATCTTGAGATGATTTCGGGGCTTTAGTGTCCCCGCGGCCCGGTCCTCGACCAAGCCTCCACCCCCAGGAAGCAGCCCGTGACAGCTGACTAACTCCCAGGTACCTATTTACTGCTAGGTAACAGGGGCAGTCAGGGTGAAAGAAACTTTGCCCATTTGTTTCTGCCTCGTGCGGGAATCGAACTCGCGCCACAGAATTACGAGTCCTGCGCGCTATCCACCAGGCTACGAGGCCCCTCTACATTAATTTAACCCAACCAACCTTAATGTAACTTCTCATACCTGGAATCTGGACTCTATTTTACATCATATTCTTAGGAAAGCGGTATTATTCACTATAACCATACCATTAACATAACCTAATTTTTCTTAACCTAACCCGTAACTGGGTTTAACCCCTCCCCAACCTCGAAATTATGCTATTTTTAAGGTAAGAATATATTATCACATAACCTAATTTACCCTAATTTATAAAATGTAGAAGGGCTTTAAAATTATATGTATGTGAGGCTATTTACATATGAACTTTAAGAATATTAGGAAGGGATTTAATCTAATCTATAATTGTATACATTTTTATATGTTCTATTGATAAAAATTGTACATGATAATTGTCTCTCCCCTATTGACAGGTCTAACTGATTGATTTGAAAATGAAAATATAAACATCAGCAATATTACAGAGCTAGGTAATATAAATAATGAGAGCAACAGTGAGAAAGAGTTCATAAATGAAGGAATTGGGATGAAAGACGGAGATGGCTCCAATAAAGAGGTAGACAAGACAGGCACAGGTATAAATACCCTGAAAAAAGTAAAAACTGAAAATATTTGCAAATTCTATGCACAAGGAATATGCAAATATGGGAAATTTGGAGCAAAATGCACTTTTCTGCATCCTCGAACAAGAACATGTTGGCGAGGGGTACATGCCGTTTTGGAACAGAGTGTAGATACTTCCACCCTAAATTATGTAAATTTTCAACTAGAGACTAAAAATGCTACAATCTTTTGTGTCCGGAATTCCATGTGAGAGGTACACAGCGTTATAGACGGGAAGATCAATATGACACTACTGGAAATTTTTTAGAGGAAGGCAGAAACAGAGTAGAACATGTAAGAAAGAGGAACAGTCAGATGGAACCACTGCAAGATTACAGAAGGGAAGGGAGATACCCTCATGACTGGAATACAAATTATTAACAAGTGCACAGGTTCTACACCACACAAAACCCGTACTAATACCAAAACTGGACGAAACACACCCTGGACCTGGGTGGAGATGGACTACCAAAGCCCACCAGAAGTGACACACAATGTGGGAAATCTTTCATATTTGCAAACGTATAAGGCGTGAAACCAAAATCAAGAAATAAAGTTAAGTTCATAAATGGCCTCCTAATAGAATCGAACTCAATATTTGGTGCATTTACAGAAACCCACACAACAGACCACATGGATAGTGATATCTGGATCCTAAATTATAATCTATATAGATTTGACAGAGTAATTAGATTAAGTGGAGGAGTAGGTCTGTATATTAAAGAGGAGCTGGCATACACAGAGCTCCTGAACTCGTCCAATGAGGTGGTAGAGGTACTTGGAATTAAGGTAGAAAATATTCATCTACTTATTATTTTAATATACAAACCGCCAGATGCAACAGTTGAGGAATTCACTGAACAGATCCACAGAATAGAGAATATCCTTGATAACCTAGCAAACCCAGTACCAGATATTATCTTCCTTGGAGACTTTAATCTACCCAGTTTAAAATGGAGAATAGTAAACAATAACATTATAGCAGGAAATCAACCTGGAAATAACCAACCACAGGTCAGAGAACTAATGATATTCTGTGACAAATTCTCGCTCAGTCAGCAGATTACATAACCAACTAGGAACGAAAACACGCTGGACCTGATATTCATGAACAATGATGAGCTAATCAGAGACATTACTGTCTCAGACACTACGTACTCGGACCACAAGCTCATTGAAGTGCAAACTGACATTAATAACGGTAGTAGGCCCAAGAGAAACAACAAGCGAGAAGGGTTATTCAATAAATTCAATTTTAATAATAAAAGAATAGACTGGGAGAAAATAAACAGGGAACTTACAAACTTTGAATGGGAAAATGTTCTAAGAAATAAAAATCCTACACAAGGAATAGAAAAACTGACTTCTGAAGCATATGAAGTCTGTCTGAAACATGTTCCTTTGAGGAAAGCCAGAAAGAGGTCCAGTGTAGAGAGAGAACGCAGACGACATTACAAAAGAAGGAAGAAATTAACGGAAATGCTTAAGCAGATGCGACTTTCCATAAAAGAAGGAATAATTTAAACAGGGAGATTGAAGAAATTGAACAGAGACTGAAGTATTCATATCAGACTGAAGAAAGGCAACTAGAACAGAAAGCAATTCAAGAAATAAAGAAAAACCCAAAATATTTTTTTACATATGCTAAATCAAAAGCAAAAACCACTGCCAGTATTGGACCTATTCGTATAAGTGAAGGTTCATACACTGAGGATGACAAAGAAATTAGCGAAATCCTAAAAAAGCAGTATGAGGACATGTTTAGCACTCTGATACACAGCATGAAAGTGGATGATCCAAACAACTTCTTTATGCGTGATATCCAAACACCTGTAAATATAACTGATATCAACACGAGCGTAGCAGATTTTGAAAGAGAAATTGACAATATGCCCATGCACTCGGCCCCAGGTCCAAACTCATGGAATTCAATATTTATAAACAAATGCAAAGTGCCAGTAGCACAGACACTCAGTATAGTGTGGAGGAAGAGCTTGGACACGGGTAAGATACCAGATGCGCTGAAAGCAGCAGACATAGCCCCTCTACACAAGGGAGGGAACAAAGCATTGGCAAAGAATTATAGACCAGTTGCACTATCGTCCCACATAATAAAAGTATTTGAGAGAGTGATCAGGAGTCAGGTCACTAGATTCATGGAAACCAATGACCTCCACAACCCAGGCCAACATGGATTCAGAGCGGGAATATCATGCCTCTCACAGCTACTTGACCATTACGACAAAATCATTGAGGCATTATGTTATAAAAATATTGTGGAGCTGCTATGGGAGAACTGGTTCTATTAAGGGGTAAGGGTAGTTAGAAGACAGAGTTATCAAATATGGGAGAGCTAAAAGGCCCGGCCCCCAAAATAAACTATCCACAGTAATAATAACTTGCTACTAGACCATACATGTCAGTCTAAGGGTTGATCAATGCACTCCCATACAGGACGAAGGAATACTCTGTTCTAAGGTACTTATTTATTAACCCCTTAACAACCTCCCATATACACTCACACCAATAACAATAATAATAATAACTTTACCACACTACCTTACGTTAAAAGCTATCTTACGTTAAAAGGTCCACATAGGCAGGATACAAGGTTTTACACTGAACACAAGCTAGGGTAAAGCTCTACTACTGAATAACTTGAAGTTAGAGTCAGCTTAGGGTAGGGGACCACGTGGTTCCAATGGGACCCCCTTTAGAATACTAGTAATATAAACTCTACAAACACCTACTACACACAAAATATCCTACTCTACACATAGAACATGAATATGCCAGACATGCATAATAATGTGCTCAATATACTTATCTTGAACAAGACACAGAAATAAGGAAACAAAGAGGAAGGGTAGGAAGTTCCTGTCCACACCACGCCAGCTCAGAAAAAGATGGAGTCTCTCTCCTTCATCCCCCCAGCTGGCTGCTGCCGGCAGACTGCTCAACTAATCGTACCGCAGCCCTATACCAAGTTTACTCAGGTTTACTTTACCAATGATTAGAAAGTATTAGTGAGCATAGTTGGTGCCTATGTTATTATTTAATAATCAACCCCCAGCTCAGTCTTTAAATGCTCTTTAAGAAACAAGAAAAGTCTTACGTCTGGCAGGGAAGATACAAACAATGACGCATAGGGTTGCGTTCAGCTATACTATAGGAAAGTTTAATAACTCAATTTTGACCTCTGGTTTCCACTGAAGAACCCAGGGTCGTAACACATTAGAAGAAAAACAGAATGCATATGTTGTATACACAGACTTTCAAAGGCATTCGACAAATGTGATCATGGAGTGACAGCACACAAAATGAGGTCAATGGGAATAACTGGTAAAGGTGGACGCTGGATACTCAATTTCCTGTCGAACAGAACACAAAGGGTAACAGTCAATCAAATAAAATCGAGTCCGAGCACAGTTAAAAGCTCTGTACCTCAAGGTACAGTCCTTGCACCACTGCTGTTCCTTATTCTCATATCAGATATAAACAAAAATACAAGTCACAACTTCGTGTCATCCTTTGCAGATGGTACAAAAATCAGCATGAAAATTACCTCTGCTGAAGACATTGTAAAACTACACACAGATATTAACAAAGTTTTCGACTGGGCAGCAGAAAATAACATGATGTTTAACAGTGATAAATTCCATGTACTCAGATACAGCAAAAATGAGGATCTGAAAAATAATACAGGGTACAAAACACAATCGAATCTGCCCATAGTAGGAAAAAAGCATGTCAAGGATCTGGGAATAATGATATCCGACGACCTTACGTTTAGGGAGCATAACCAAGCAAATATTGCGTCAGCCAGAAAAATGATAGGATGGATTATGAGAACCTTCAAATCCAGGGATCCCATCACAATGGTTGTACTCTTCAAGTAACTTGTGTTGTTCCGACTTGAGTACTGCTCAGTACTCACTTCCCCCTTCAGAGCAGGAGAGATTGCTGAAATAGAGGGAATACAGAGAACATATACGGTACGCATAGACAAGATAAAGCACCTAAATTATTGGGATCGTCTCAAAGCCCTCCAAATGTACTCACTAGAAAGGAAACGAGAGAGATACCAAATAACATACACATGGAAAATGCTGGAGGGCTAGGTCCCAAATCTACACAGTAAAATAACAACGTACTGGAGTGAACGATATGGAAGAAAAGGTAGAATAGAACCAGTGTAGAGCAGAGGTACCATTGGCACAATCAGAGAACACTGTATACAGATCAGAGGTCCCCGGTTGTTCAACATCCTCCCAGCGAGCATAAGAAATATTGCCGGAACAACCGTGGACATGTTCAAGAGGAAACTAGATTGTTTCCTCCAAGGAGTGCCGGACCAACCGGGCTGTGGTGGGTATATGGGCCTGCGGGGCGCTCCAAGCAACAGCCTAGTGGACCAAACTCTCACAAGTCAAGTCTGGCCTCGGGCCGGGCTTAGGGAGTAGAATAACTCCCAGAACCCCATCAACCAGGATTTATTGTGCATATACTTGTAATACCCAAGCATCAGATGTCTGACCCATGTGTCCCTTTTGAATGCCGTCAGTAATAGGAAGCAGCTTTAAATGATTTGTAGTCATTTGACATTATAAAGTGAGGTTCATTTCCCAAGAAAAACCGTTATCCATCAATTAGGATATTTCACATCTCTTGATGCGATTAACTCTTGTATGACACTAATCAACAAGAAAATAAGCCACAAGTGTAATGAAGTTCTTGAATAAATTAATTTAGAGCCTTAGAGCATTGTTACTGTGAAACCTAGTTCCGGAGAAATTGCCACTCGCTAACGGTTACTCCAGTAAACGACACTAGCTAATACACTAATTATATATTTTGATGAGAAACTGTTAAAGATTCTCTTTGATTAAGTTTTGCATACACTAAGTAGGGCGTGACCTTAGATACTTGTGCTTGAGACGAGCACTCATCTGTGAGACGTCACTCGCAGAGTTACACCCAGGAAGCTTACCGCTGCTCAGGTCACTGTGGGTTCCTTAGATAACTTCCTGCAAGCCGCCTGCCATATTCAAATAGGCGAGACAGCTGAGTGGACAGCGCTTCGGATTCGTAGTCTTGAGGTTCCGGGATCGATCCCCGGTTGAGGCGGAAACAAATGGGCAGAGTTTCTTTCACCCTGATGCATCTGTTCACCTAGCAGTAAATAAGTACCTGGTAGTTAGACAGCTGCTATGGGCTGCTTCCTGGGGGTGTGTAGCAAAAAGGAGGCCTGGTTAAGGACCGGGCCGCGGGGACGCTAAGCCCCGAAATCATCTCAAGATAACGTTTCAGTGCAGAATGTGGTCAGAAATATGTAGTATCTCTCCTACACTCTGTCACACCTGTTAGGAGGTGACGTTACCCAGGTTACTCACCCCAATGGCAACCACTAAATATTTAATCTGGTACACAAATGCATCTATTGACGTAATCTTTCAGGACGGAACATTTGGTTTTAGGCTACAGTCATTGATTAATTGAATGATGAAGATTAAGCCACCCAAGAGGTGACATGGGCACGAATAGCCCATAGTGGTAGATTTTTTGGAGTGAATGTGATCTTTGGTAGTGAATTATAACGTGCTGTCTTATATAATCGATCACTTTTTTTAGTGATTATATTAAGACAATTGTAAAGTGCGATACTAAAGTTGTTGAATTGGAATGTATAAAATGTGACCTTAGCCATATGCAGGCGATGAGTCACAATAACGTGGCTAAAGTATGTTGACCAGACCACACACTAGAAGGTGAAGGGACGCCGACGTTTCGGTCCGTCCTGGACCATTCTCAAGTTGATTGTGAGACTTGAGAATCACAATTGACTTGAGAATGGTATAGGACGGACCGAAACGTCGTCGTCCCTTCACCTTCTAATGTGTGTGGTCTGGTCAACCTTAGCCATATTTGACAGTGAGAGAATATCTAGTGCCGTGCATAATTTTGTACAAATTGCAACGGCTGATATAGATTATAGATATTAATTTCAAGATACAATTGACTGTTCTGATCAACAGAGATCGACCCGAAGATCCTGGACGTGTCTAAAATGACGAAGACGGGTCTGCAGGTCTCCGTGATGAGTAACTTGACCCACCCTTCCCACGTTGTGTTGGGTCAGGGCATCCCCATCCTTCCCCGGGCCTACACAGCCATACAAGTCTCCCTCACTGTGGTCAGTCTTTATTCTTTTCCATATTCGTCACATTGGTAATATTTTCCTGTTATATCCCGGGCAGGACAGAAATGGTTGGACACATTTCCTTTCACCTAATGCTGCTGTTCACCTAGCAGTAAGTAGGTACTCAGGAGTTAGGCAGCTTGTTGTGGGGTTGCATTCTGGGTCGGGTCAGTAATTCGACCTGGGGGGGGGGGAGACCTCGATATAAGCCTAACGTGTATAAATACACACTGACTGCCTGTCCACCGACACAATGATTTATTATTATAATTATATTAATAGAAAAAATATACAATTTAGTGATATTTTTACTTGAGATGATAATTTTTTCAGGGTTATTAATTATTAGTAGAAAAGTAATAATACAGCATATGGCTGTAACGAGATTTCTATTCTTTTACAGCAAGTTTCCTAGTTTTGCAATGTCAGAGTTAATATTAATTGGGCAACCATCTGAATATGAGTGAGTCTTAGGGGTCACGGTACATATCTGACAGACTATGTTTCTTAGTTTCCTTGAACATATACGGCTTGGTATCCAGCAAGTCTCTACACTTTATAATGCTCGAAATGATATACACTCACTGTGGAATTTCATTACCATAGGCTTAGAAGAGGTAAAGATTAATGAGCCATTAGAACGCTCTGAGAGTTAACAACAGTAGTGGGATGTATAGTTTAGCAGTGATTTTTGGTTTGCCCCAGAAAATGAACAGCTTATCAGTGATTTTTTGGTTTGCTCCTGAAAATGAACATATTAGCGGTGATTTTTCATTTTTGGCCCAGGAAAATAGACATATTAGCCATGATTTCTTCGTTTTTTTTTTAGAAAATCATTGCTAAGCTGTGGGGTTCCAGGTAAAACCTTTTCAGTTTTTATTCCTTGCTCTGTCACACCCGTTTAAGACCGAAATATTTTCAGATTATAGTTTACGACCAAAATTTTTTCAGAGACCATTTTCAGCAAATATGTTCATAGAAGTCTTGTTAAGGAAAATAGACCCCTTAGCAATAACTTTTAGTTTTAAATACATTTACTGCTGTTTCACCCATTTAAGACCGAATTTCTTCAGAGAGACCAGTTTAAGACTGAAATTTGTCAGAAGCAAGTTTTGAACCGATATTTGACAGAGTCCAGTTGAAGACCGGAATTTGTCAGAGACCAGTTTAAGATTGAAATTGTTCAGAGACGAGTTTAAGATAAAAATTCTTTAAAGTTTTAATCCTCACTGCGTTCCAAAAGAGTTCTTATGGATATACATAAACTCTACAAACTTGAGGAAATATTTTAAAAAGTTCATTAGATATTAGCTCTTGAACCCAGATCTTTACGTTTATAAGTGTAGTTTCGCTACTAATAACCCAATTTAAAATTGTCATATTTCAGATGTAGTAATGAAAGAAAAACGTTTTACCGAGTTCTAGCCCCCATCCCCGCCTTAGCCCCCTCTCGTTAGTATCTATTCAAATCCCCTGAAAATTAAACCCGCTGTATTTCAGACATAGTAAAATACAACAATTTAGATACCGAGCTCCAGCTCATGTCCTTGCCTTACTTTAACCGTAGAACTTCAATAATATCAGATAAATTCCCCGAAATTTAACCCAACTTTATTTCTGACATAGTAAATAAGGTCAAGGCAATTACCGAACTCCAGCTCCGGTCCACCGCCTTATTTAATTCGCACAACTTCTTTACTAACTGTCCAACTCCCCTTAAATTTAATCCCGCCATATTTCAGATTCAGTCAAATAATTAAAGACATTAACCGAGTTTCAGCTCATGTCTTCTACCTTAGTTCATTCGTACATCTCCCTTATTATCAGTTCAAATGCTCTAAAATTTAAAACAGTTATACTTCTGCAGAGTAGGTAAGAAACAAAGAGTTACCATATTCTAGCTCCCATTCTCTGACTTTGCTGACTCCCATAGATTCACAACTATCAGCCCAATTTCCCTGAAATTTAAACCCGATACATTTCTAACATAGTAAAATAAAGTAAAACAAATACCTAGTTTCAGCTCTTGTCCCCTCCCTAGTTCATTTGTACAACTCAACTATTATCAGTTCAAACCCCAGCAAAATTTAAAACTGCTATATTTCTGACACATGAAATAAGATCAAGATAGATGAACAAAAAAATTTACTTTGATAAATGTATTAAAAATGTATGAAAAGACTAAATGTTGTAAAATAGACCTTCCTATAAATTATTTGAAACGTATATATAAAACAAATAAAAGTTAGGTGGGGCTGTGTTAAGCTAAGATGATCGTAAAATGCTGGGTGGAGAGTGTACAAGTTCATATATATAAGATAAGGAATAGGTTAGGTTAGGGTTATTGGGTTATGTAAGAGAGGAATGCTTAACAACACTATACCGAGAATATTAGAGTTTGGAAGCTGAACAAACAGAGGGACATGGTAATAGGAACGGGTTAAGATAAATATATTAGTTGGATGAGCGTTTTTGTAATGTTCTCAAATTATTATATGTGTAAGAGTTTCTCAAAGTGTCTAAATGTTTGCAAAAGTTGTACTTGTTTGTTTAAGAGTGCATATGATCTGTGATAGTACATAAATGTATTTACATGTTTAACTAAGTTTATGCATTTGTACAAGTTTGAGAAAGTGTGTAAGTTAATGAACATAGTGAATGTGAGCATGTACAAGTTTATGCATGTATATTTGTTTGTGTAAGTTAGTAAACTGAGTACTTGCATAAGTTGTATAAGTTTGCAAGTATAACTGTACGTGTATATGTAAATGAGAAAGTGGCATGTATATTTTGTGTAAGTATTTATGCAATTTGTGTAAAAGTGTATGTCATGGGTATTTTATGTAAGTCTGAATATGTTTGCGAGTCCAGTATGAAAGTTCTGGTGTGTATCTATAAGAATAAATTAGTGTTGACCGGGAACATAAATGAAAAGTTTATGTTTCAAAGATAATAAGATGAATCTTAGGTTAAGTTACATTATGTATGAGAGGGAAGGTAATTTAAGTTGGGGCATTAGCTCCAAATATGCCAAAAATATACAATAAATGAAAACTAGTTCGATTTCAATCAAACTTTTTTTAACGAGTTGTATATGAAAAGGGTTTCATCTGGTCCAAGTCTCAGCATCGTAGCAGAAATAGGAAGGAAGAAACAAATATTGAGTTATGTGTCAAAAAATTTACAAAATAGTGAAAAATTAACATCAAACACAAGTGTCAACTGAAATCATGTCTATGACTCTCAGCTATCACAATAGAATATAGTAAAAATATTTAATAATTAGTTTTGTCCCCCCCCAAAAAAATGATTTTTTTTTCTTATTTGTTTATCGGACGAGTTAATGTTTCTACAATCTGTTTTGAGTTTTTTTTCTAAGTTCATTTATTGATTTTATAATAGTAATAAACATGATATATTTGCAAAATTTTTGGGGGAACTTTGACTTTTTGTATTAGTAAATCTAAACGTATTTTGGAAAATCCGCAGAATCAGATCCCTTATTATATGCTAATGTGATAGAAGAGTGTCATAGAAATGATTTCATTTGAAACTTGTGGTTGTAGATTCTTATTGAAAATGTGTAAAATTCGTTGAAAAAAAAATTCTCCCATTCTATCTAGGCTGCGATACTGAAACTTGGAACAATTGCCGCCCTTTTCATATAAACTAGTCAAAAAAGATTTGTTGACATTGAACAACGTTTAAAAAACTAACTAATGCCTCCTTAAGTTACCAAGTTATGTAAGTTATGTCAGGTAAGGCAGGTTAGGTAAAGGAAGTTACCTTTCATAAGTTATGTTATGATAAGTTACATTAGGAGAGGTTACTACAGATAAATCGAGATAGTAAAGTTTCATTAGGTATGCTAGGTTTTGTAAGCTACATTAGGTAGGGAAGGAATAGGTAAGTTGGATTAGGTAAGTTACAATAGGCTAGGTTATCTCAGGCAAGTAAGGTTAGGTATGAATGGGCAAGATAGGTTGGGCAAATAAGTTATGATAAGGTACATTCGGGTTTACTAGTACAGGTAAGTCAGGTTAGGTATGGATATGCAGTGTTGTTCAAAGAACAGTTTTAAGATAAAGTGACTAAGAAAATTTATTTTGACAGAATAACTAATAAACAGAAATGCAAGTTTGTTACGAAAAGGTGAAGTAGTTCAACTACAACTTCATGACTCCCTGATAATTAGCTCTACTGATCTACCTGATGAACAACAAGGTGAGGATTGCTGTAACATAGCCAACACCCTAATTAATTCAAAGATCAGTGTCAATGTTCAAATCAAATCGGCTATTAGGATAGATAAAAACAATCCCCGTATCAGTAGGAGAATGCTCATCAAACTTGCAAATCCCTCTGCGAAGTTTGACCTCATACAATCAGCTGCTAAGCATAAAACCAACCTCTATATAAATGAGTGTCTTACAAAGCAGCGTGGATCCCTCCTCTTCAGGCTGCGTCAAATTCGCAAACAAAAACCTGGTCTTATCAAGCAGTGCTACACTAGGAATGGAACGATTTTTGCGAAGAAGGAAATTACAGGAAAAAGATATGAAATAAAATGTGACCAACAACTCCTGGCCTTCTTAAGTGATTGTGGTATATCTGAAAACCTGAACCCGACCAATGCCAGTACTTAAAATAACTCTTTCAGTGCCTGAGCCTAACCTAACTTAATCTAACTTTGTCTAAGGTGCTGTCTCTGCCTTACCTTTTACCTAATGTTCTCTCATTCATATAATTTCCAAAATAATCCATCAAGTCTCCATGCACTTATGCAAGCATCTACCTCAGTTTCATTGTAAAATTTTACTCTTAAATCTAATCTTACCCTATTCCATTTATATTTTAAATTTATTTGTATTGATCTATATCATTTATTGAAATCAATTATTGATCTCATTTTTGTTCTTTTAATTAAATTCATACTAATTATAAGTTAAAACTAAGCTTAATAAAATTTATTTCTCTAAGATTATTTTACTTTACAATTATCATTTGTCAAATTTTGTTATATATTCATCTTGACAGTCTCTACTGATTTTTTGTTCTCTCCGCCAAACTTGTGTATCCTCCATGGCTATCTAGTGACCTTAATTCTACCTCTAATTGTTTCAATTCTTTTGTTTACTTGCATTTATTGTTGTGTTTTGCCATAATTATTCTCTAATTTAGCAGACTCAATACTTTGTAAGCTCTTATTGTATTGTTATATTATTATATTGTTGTGTTTTGCTATAATTACTTTCTATTTTACAGCAGATTTGTTTTCATCTGTTCCTGTAACTGCTTATCTTATTGTATCGTGACATTCTTATCTATATTGATATATATTATCTATCTATTGTTACTTACAGTGTACCTGAGAGTACTTGTAAGCAATCTACCTCATTTTTCATTTTTGCTCAATTTGTTTTTGTATTGCTTAGTCTTGTTTATATTTTTGTTTTGTATATCTATATCTTGTGTTTTGTATAGTCCATGTTTATATGTTTTTTCTTTAATCTCATTTATTACCTAGGTTGCCTAGCCTAGCCATACTCCCTTACTCCATTGTACCCCTGTAAGCCCCTTTTGTGTTTGTTTTGCACAGTATTGTGTACATTTTCTTTCCCTATTTTATAGCTTATTTCTACCTTGTAATTTGCCTTTCTTCCCTTGTTTTTCCTGCAATCAGCTTTTTTTATGCAGTCAAGTATAGACCCAGAACTTAACCTCTTATCCACTATCTATGACAATAATCACTTTAATGATCTAAATTGCAGATATTTTGCAGCACATGATGTAAACAATGTAGTAACTCATAATCACAATATCTCTGTACTCAATTTGAACGTTAGATCCCTAGGTAAACACTTCGATGATGTTAGTGCCTTGATTGAAGCTATTGACAACAAATTCTCTTTTATTATACTTACTGAAACATGGTTGAAAGAGGATACTACTCAACTCTTTAACATGCCTAACTACTCAGCAATTCACAACTGTCGTCAACTTCAGAGAGGTGGTGGCACTGCTCTTTACTACCACCAAGAACTAACATGCTTAAAAGAAATTAGAACTAAAGACTGCTATGGGGAGTATATCTTCGCCAGCTTCAGAGTCAAGGGTGCCGAGTCTGTCCTGTCTGTGGGTGCAGTTTATAGAATTCCTAACACTGATGTGTCCGAATTCAACTCAAACCTTAGAAATCTAATACTTGATAACAGACTGAACAAAAACCACCTAATTATCGCAGGGGACTTTAATATTGACTTCTGCGTGCCAGAACACCCTACTGCTGTTAGCTTCCTCAACTGTATGAATTCCTGCTTCCTCATACCCTTAATCACTAGACCTACTAGAATCACTGATAGCACTGCCACGACGCTCGATCACATCTGGACAAACATAACCTCTCCGCTTACTTCAGGTATAATCACCGATAGCACTACAGACCATTACCCCACATTTCTCTTAACTAACATTAGCAAACCACCTCTTGAGTCAAGAGAGATACGTTTTAGACTACACAATGAAACTGCTATAGACAATTTTATAACTGCTACCGATAATGTCAACTGGGAGTCCGAGTTAGGTAACATAGAGGACATCAACCTAGCAGTTCAATCTTTTCTTCAAAAAACTCTTAGCCTTTATAATACCCACTGTCCTATGCTTACAAAACAAGTCACAACCAAAAGGCTTAACAATCCCTGGCTTACAAAGGGAATACTTAAATCTGTTAATAAAAAACATGACCTTGAGAAGAAGTATAGGTTAGGGATTGTCTCCAAAGAATTCTCAAAGAATTACTCATTATTGCTATCTAAGATAATTAAACGAGCCAAAGCTAAATACTACGAAGATAAATTTACCCAAATAAAGAGCAACATTAAACAAACATGGAGAACAATTTCACAAATATTGGGATCAAAGAAGTCAATAAATAACAAACCGACTCTCCTGTCTAATAACGATGGTCAGCTTTCAGCCTCTGATTCTGCTATTGAGTTCAATAGGTTCTTCTCTTCCATTGGTTCATCCCTTGCTAATGATATTCCATCTTCCAGTACTGACATTAAGGACTATCTTACAGGTAACTATCCACAGTCTCTGTACCTAAAGCCTATGAATTCCACTGACGTCAATGAGATAATCCTTTCCCTTAAAACCAAGTCTGGTGCCCTTGAGGAGATACCAACTTTAATCTACAAAAAAGCCTCCAGATCTTAAGCCCCTGCTATTGCTTTGCTCTTCAACAAGTCACTTGAACTCCAAACCTTTCCAGATATTCTAAAAAAAACGAGAGTAACGCCTGTCCACAAATGTGGTGATATCACAGATGTTAACAACTACAGACCTATATCAATCCTGCCAAACTTGTCAAAAATTTTTGAAAAACTAATCTATTAGCAGCTTTACTCATATCTAGCCAAACTCAATATACTTAGCCCTTGCCAATATGGCTTCAGGCCCCAAAAAAGCACTAACGATGCACTTATTAGTATGCTTAACTCGATTCATACAGCTCTTGATAAAAATGAGTTCCCTGTTGGGTTATTTGTGGACCTGCGTAAAGCTTTCGATACTGTCAACCACCAAAACCTTCTTCTTAAATTGCATCATTATGGTGTCAGAGGGCACTCCCTACAATACCTCAAATCCTACCTTACTGACAGGCTCCAATGTGTTTCTGTGAATAATACAATTTCTCCCACCCTACCCATCAACATTGGTGTTCCCCAGGGCAGCATACTTGGCCCTCTCCTCTTTCTCATCTACATTAATGACCTTCCAAATGCCTCCCAACACCTCAAACCAATTCTATTTGCTGACGACACAACCTTCATTTACTCCAGTCCTGATCCCCTTGCTCTAAATGCCACAGTAAATACTGAGCTTAATAAAGTCCATCTGTGGCTAACTGCCAACAAACTCACCCTTAACATTGACAAAACTTTCTATATTCTGTTTGGCAATAAATCCTCTAATCAAATAAATCTCAAAATAAACAATACTCAAATTTGTAACAAATTAGATGGCAAATTCCTTGGCATTCTCATTGACCGCAAGCTGAATTTCCAGAGACACATTCTAAACATATCAAAAAAAGTTTCAAAAACTGTGGGCATTCTTTCTAAGATCAGATATTATGTACCACGCCCTGCCCTGGTGACTCTCTATTACTCCCTTATCTATCCATATCTCAACTATGGTATTTGTGCTTGGGGCTCTACTACCCAAAATCACTTACGTCCTCTAATTACTCAACACAAAGCTGCTATTAGGACAATATCCAATTCTGGCCCCAGACATCACTCGGTACCCCTACTCAAATCTCTGAATATGTTAGACATTAAGTCACTGCACATTCTCTCATGTGTATTATACATATATAAAACGCTAAACTATAATGCCAATCCTGATCTCAAAAGCTTCATAGAAGGTTGTAACAGAACCCATGAGCACCACACCAGAAATAAATACAGTTTTGATATTCCTAGAGTACGACTTAATCAAACCAGAAATGCTCTACAAATCAAGGGGCCCAGAATGTGGAATGACCTTCCCAACCATGTTAAAGACTGTACCTCTCTCAACCAGTTTAAGTTAAAAACGAAGCTATACCTAATAAATTCCCTGTAACCCACCTCACCCCTCTGTTGTCAACCCATGTATGTTTTTTGTTTGTTTTTTTGTTTTTCAAATCAACGCTGTTTGAATGTAATTTTCTGTAATAATTTGTAATTGTATTTGTGCTGCTTTTTCAACAATGTTCCCCCCTCTTTTACCTCTATTTTTATTTGTACTCAACACACCTTATTCTTTTTAACCATTAGTTTTAAGCTTTAGTCATTAATGTTTTTCCTGCCCGAAACGCTTTGCGTAATAGTGGCTTTAGGCATTGTATGTACTAGCTCTATCTTTAAAGCCAACAAACTTTGTAAAATCTCTTTATGTATGTACATTACCTAAATAAAAATTATTATTATTATTATTATTATTATTATTATTATTATTATTATTAGTTACTTAGAGAGCCGTGTTTTGGGACATATCAAATGTTATTAACGAGTTTTGACCGTAAATGTCTTAATGAAAGCTACATAAACGTCATTTATTTTTATTCATTTTTAGTTAAGCATATGTTTATTAGTACATAAAGTTTGCACATGTTTAGCTCGATATAATACTTAAAGTTGTTTGAGGCTATGACTAGAAAATAGCATATGTCTGCTTGTACATATGTCTAGAAAAATTGCCTTTGACGACTTATTTATTGAATGAAGAAAAACGTTTGTTACATTTGAGAGTTTATTTGATGCTTGAATAAGTCCTAGAGTGTAGTTCTTTATATAAAGTCATGTTAAAGAGTGCAAATGACAAATTAATATGATCTTCGAACGTATTATTGTGGTTTTGGAGAGATTCTTAAAAGGGCGAAGATGTTTAGAGAGTTTCTTTTGATGCTCGAAGATGTCTTAGAAAGTTTATTTTATGCTCGAAGATGTTTTAGAGAACAACTTTGTTGCTCGAATATGTCTTAGAAAATTTATTTGATGCTCGACGATGTCTTAGAGAACAACTTGGATGCTCGAAAATGTCTTAGAGAATAACTTTGATGGCATGAATAGTATTCTTTATGTTTCAGAGATTACCTTTGATGACTCTGAGAATAAAACTTTTGAGGACGTGAATAATATTTTGATGTCTTTGAGCGTGTCGTTGATGACTCTGACTGTGTCTTTGATGTCTTTGAATATGTAATTGATGTTTTGAAGAGTATTTTTTATTATTTTTTTTACTTTACGAAGTATACTGTTAGTTACAAAAGTGTTGAGCGAAATTGCATTTGACTATTTTTAGTTGAGTGAAGAATAATTATAGTTAAGAGCAGGGTTAAAAGATCCCTTTGGCTATTTGTTCTCACTCCACGCAGCATAAAGGGTGTTAAGAAAGTGTTGAAAGAAGTTATGCTTGACTATTTTCAGTAGAAAGAAGTGTTATTTTAGTTTAACAACAGTGCTGAAAGATTCCTTTGACTACTTTCGGTTGATTAACAAATAACTTTAGTTAAGAAACAACAAGAAAAGATGATGAACGTGAATATTTTTTGTTGATTGACGAATAATTTTAGTTAAGAAATGATGAACTTTATTTTTAATTTACTGACGAATAATTTTAGTTAATTTAAGAAATGATGAAAAGATGATGAACATGTGTATTTTCATTTGATTGACGAATAATTTTAGTTAAGAAACGACAAGAAAAAAATGTCTTGGTAGATTTGCTACTGTATTAAAGTGTAGATTTGTTAAGATCAGTATTAGTAAGAAATAATAAGTTGATAATCAAATACATTGACATAGTTGATTGTAAATAAAATTGGGTGACTGACTAAATATATGAATATCGGTAGTTGGGAGAACTGTAGTGATGTTGATAATATTTGACAAAGAACTAGTTACTGAATGACAGAAACAATTGGGCATTTTATTTTAAAAGAAAATGTAAGAGAATGCGATGAACACAGTGAAAATGACGGGGATATGAGCTTGCAGAGTATTCAAAGGATGAACAGCGAACTTGTGAAGAACGTATTGAGAACATTATGAGAATGTGACTTTTGCGAACCTTACCTCCTTTGGAGGTTAGTTTCTATTATAAATTGTTTGTGGACACAAAGGAGAATGTTTTCTTGAAATAAATCTGCAGGTGACTATTATTACTCCGCCATTAAAAGTAGAACCCTTCAGCTGGAGATTGTTTAAGAATAACGTGTATTGCAATAGCAAAACTATGTGAAGGAAAAATGGACTCAATGAAAAAACTGCGTTGGGAATATGGTAAATGAAGTCAATAAAAGGTTTGAATGGAAATGTTAAAGAGAGTATTAATGGGCGATGACGCAACAGAGATGGACACCATTTTTTTTTACCTGACGCAGAGCACCAGCTGTCTGACCAGTCCTCATGTTTCCTGAGGGATTTCTCACACCGTACAATCAGATAAGTCACAGGGTTATTTTCACAGGGTTGCAAGGGAAGGGTAGAATGCACTGATAGCCTACTGAGCGGTTAGTTTTGAGAGAGTCCAGATTTTAATGGGATGTATATATGTGTCAAAGTCTGACAGAGATAGTGCTGAAGTGTTGGTCTGTTCCAGTGCTGGTCTAAGAGATGTATGGGACCCCAAGACCGTTTGGGTGATAAGAGGCAATGTTGTTTTCCTTCTGAATTCATTGATTTTTAAGGAATGAAATATGTTATGTAATGTGTGTGTTTTATAAATATTCATTTGTGTTATTTATTTACTAGGTTGTTTCCCTACACATTAAATTCCCCTTGGCATAAGTAAAAGCCTCATTCCCTTAAGCAACATTAAAATACATGACCCCCCCCCCCAAACATGACAGTGACAAACAACACAGAGAACATGTAAGAGAATGTGATGAACACAGAGAACATGTAAGAGAATGTGATGAACACAGAGAACATGTAAGACTATACGATGAATTGAATTTGCAAAGATGAAAAATTAGTAAAACGTTGTGCAGAGAATATGGAGAGAACATTTTCAAAAAAATATGAAGACCATGGAGAAACAGGTGACAATATGGAATGGACATTTGGGAGGATATTTTAAGAACATGGGGAGAACGAATAAATACGGTAAGATAATTGGTAATAGTTGAATTTTATAATTCTTGGGGTGCAGAATTGTGAATGAATCTGGGGTAGGGGGAGTTGGGGAATGGGCAAGATTTTGGGGGAGTAGTGGATGAGGGAGGGGAAGATAAAGGTGTGGGGAGTTGAGGAAGGTAAGTGAGAGAAAAGAAGTGGGTGAGGGAGATAAGAAAGAGGATGGGGCGGGGGTGGGGGTGGGGAAATAGAGGTATGGAAGGAGTAAGGTGTGGAGGGGGAGATATGGGAAGAGAGAGAAGGGGAGTATGGGGGAAGGGAGGGGAAGATAAGGGTGCAGGGAGTAGGGGAGATAAGGGAGGGAAAAGGTAAGGGGTGAGGGAGGTAAGGTGTGTTATAGCCGTGTGATTATTACCCGGTTAGTAATTATTTACATAGCTGAGTAAACAAGTGTATTGAAGTCACACTTACTTTGATAAGGTGATAGGGAGGGAGCGGGTCTGATATTCAGGAATAATTAAGTTTGATGAACTTTGAACTAAGGCGGAGGACAGGAGATGGCACTTGATAACTATCTTGATCTTATTTACTGTGTCAGAAATATAGCAGTTTTAAATTTTGCTGGGGTTTTGCTGGGGTTTTGCTGGGGTTTTGCTGGGGTTTTGCTGGGGTTTGAACTGATAATAGCAGAGTTGAAGAAATAAACTAGGGAGGGGACAAGAGCTGAAACTCGGTATTTGTTTTACTTTATTTTACTATGTTAGAAATGTATCGGGTTTAGATTTCTGGGAACTTGGGCTGATAGTTGTGAATCTATGGGAGTCAGCAAAGTCAGAGAATGGGAGCTAGAATATGGTAACTATTTTCATTACTTAATCTGTCAGAAATATGACCGTTTTAAATTTTAGAGCATTTGGACTGATACTAACGGAGATGTACGAATGAACAAAGTTGGAGGACATAAGCTGAAACTCGCTTAATGTCTTTATTTATTTTACTGAATCTGAAATACAGTGGGATTAAATTTAGGGGGAATTGGACCGATAATAAAGAAGTTGTACGAATGAAGTAAGGCAGTGGACAGGAGCTGGAGTTCGGTAATTGCCTTGCCCTCATTTACCATGTCAGAAATATAGCGAGTTTAAATTTCAGGGATATTGATCTGATATTAGTGAAGTTGTACGGTTGAAGTAAGGCGGGGACATGAGCTGGAGCTCGGTTACTAAATTGTTGTACATTACTATGTCTGAAATACAGCAGGTTTTAATTTCAGGGGATTTGAATAGATACTAATGAAGATAAGAGAGGGGACTAAGGCGGGGACGGGAGCTAGAACTCGGCAATACTTTTTCTTTTCTTACTATCTCTTAAATATGACTGCTTCAAATTGGGCTATTAGTAGTGAAACTACACATATAAACATAAAGGGCTGGGTCCTAAGAGCTAATATCTAATGAACTTTTTTAAATATCTGTTCAAGTCCATAGTTTAATTATATCCTTAAGAACACGTTAAGAATGCAGCGAGGATTAAAACTCTAAACAATCTTGATCTTAAACTGGACTCTGACAAATTTCGGGTTTAAAGTGGACTGAAGAAATTCGGTCTTAAAATGGGCTCTGTCATATTTCGGTCTTCAACTGGACTGAGGATATTCGGTCTTAAACTGGTGAAACAGCAGTAAATGGATATTAAACTACAAGTCATTGCTAAGAGGTCAAGTTTCCTTAACACTTCTATGAATATATCCGAAAATGGTCTCTGAAAAAATGTTGGTCTTAAACTATATTCTGAAAATATTTCGGTCTTAAATTTGGTGTGACAGAGCGAGCAATAAAAACTGAAAAGGTTTACCTGGAACCCTCCCTCCCTCCCCCCTCCACCACTTAGCAATAATTTTCTAAAAAAAACGAAAAATCATAGCTAAGATGTCTATTTTCCTGTGCCCAAAATGAAAAATAACTGCTAAGCTGTCCATTTTCCGAGGCAAACCAAAAATCACCGCTAAGATGTCCATTTTCTGGGGGGCTCCAAACCAAATATCACTGCTAAGCTGGTCATCCCACTACCAACAACAACGTATCATTGTTGCATCATTAAAATTAGGTTCTTAAGGCACATATAATCATCTAGTTATGTACTTAAAACAACCGTCTCTGAAGTAAGACTCAACGATAAATTTGTTTGCAAATTTTCCACAATTTTAGAAACTAATTGAATTTATATATTTGTGTGTGATTGCCCTCAGTAATATTACACTTGGGCAGTAAAGCATTTAATGCCATTTTATTTGCACACAATAATATGCCCCCAAGTAATGTGTCCATAATAATAAACAATAATAATAATAATGAAATTTTTGTTGTTATTAAGAAGCTTAGGTATACACAGCAATGTGCTGCTACCCTATTCTGTATGATGAATTACAGTGTAGATAAAAAACTAGCTATAAGCTCATCTAATATCCCTATCTCACAGGATGGTTAGTCATACATGGAATCAGGAGAGAACATTAAATGCGAGGCTGATCTCCTAGCCTCCACTAACAACATCTGGATTGAGCACAAGAATATTTTCCAATATTCCTGAGTGTATGAAGGCATGAAGTAATTACAGAGCTCAAAGTACCTCATACCAATCGGTCTGAAATCACTGATAACAGGCCAATCACAGATAAAAGTGTTGGAGAGTGTGTCCCAGCTCTTGTTCACATAGTTTACAGTTGGAATGTTCACCATTGAGAGATTCATTATCTACAGCCACCTGCCATAGATATCGATATCCCAGCCTAATTCTGGCAATTACAATGTCACACTGTCTAGTGGATGTTTTATGCTGCCCGTACATATGAATCTCGGTTCTAAACATGTCATAGCTCTTTATACTCGTGCTTTCTGGCCTTTGAATGTCAGTGAATGCTCTTCTGTCTTCCCTAACTTCCTGAAATATTGCGGCTCTTACAGCAGAGATTGGAATGCCCATATCCAACTTAATTTCAGGCTTATCACGTGCAGTTTTAGCCGAGTTGTCTGTGTCATCATGCTGGACAACACCTATGTGAACGCACAATCGAAAATTCCGGGTTCGAATCTCGGGCGGGACAGAAATGGTTGGGCACCTTATCTTTCACCTAATGCTCTTGTTCACCTAGCAGTGAATAGGTATTCAGGAGTTAGTTTATTGTGGGGGTTGCATCCTTAGGCGTGGTCAGTAATACGACCTTGGGAGGGGGGCCTCGATAAAAGTCAAAATGTGTATGCCAACACAATACACTCTGGCTTCCTGTCCCCCAGACACAATGAATTATTAATTATTATTATAAATGAGATTCTGAAACTCTTGCTCTTTGCATTAATAATTGTGAAGCGATGAGTTTACACCAGCTAAACCTTCTACGTGCATGTACTACGTGTACGTGCATGTGACGCTCGCCGTGCACCGGGCACGTGAATGGCCGTGCACTCGGACTATATTTAGTAACACGTACTTGAAACACCCCGTGTTTAGGCTCGTTGGAGAGCCTAGGTCATCAGCATTCCGAATATGTTACAATGGCTGTTGTAGAGCATTTGTGAGAAGAGTTAGAGCGTGTAGCCGCTTTTAACTGTAAGAGTGAAGGAGACAGAAGGGAGAGGAGGGAGGTAGGGAAGCAGTGAGGCGGCCAGCCGCGCCGTTCCCATGGTAACCCAGACAGAGATCGCCTGGGGGACGCCACATTTGGGCGCCAAACAGGGAGACCTGTGATTGGCCAAGAGGTGTAGGCCGATGTAAGCTTCTCTTTGATTGGCTAGTTGGAGAAGGACCAGTGAAGCCGGCATCTTGCCACCCTGGACACCCTGGCGTCATTCTGCCCAAGTCAATAGACTTGTAGGACGTGGATTTCACCGGGTCGGCCAGCCAAGTGAAAACACTGTCTCTATTGGCTTCTGGTGCATCATCATATTAATTTAAATTAAATTAAATTAAATTTTTAATTCAGGGAAAGTACATACATAGTTGAATTACAAACATAATGTTGGATTTAGAGACAGAGCTAGTACATACAATACCTAAAGCCACTACTAGGCGTAGCGTTTCGGGCAAGATATACGCAATATCTACGCAACATCGACATGGGTCAGCAGGGAACGTAGCAGAATCCGGGAACTCGTCGTATTTGCGTGTGATATCAAGGCAGTGTATTAACGGACCGTGAGAAGTGGGTAATTTATATGAACAGAGTGCAACAGACAGACAATAAGTCCCCATCTCCAGTTATCAATCAGACGTCATCTGATCTCCTGCTAGTGTCATTTATCAGTGGAGAGATCTGGGAATATCTTGCCAGTGTTCTGGGCAGTTTTCCCATAGAAATTCGTGGAAATTTTGGTAGACAGAGATGCATAATGTTGTTGTTGTTTCAGATTCAGCTACTGGGAACAAAAAGTTCCAAGTAGCACGGGCTATGGTGAGCCTGTACTGGACTTACCTGGCGCAGGAGCGGGGCTGTCGTCAGTCTCCGTGGTGTAGTGGTTAAGACACTTGCCTGGCGTTCCACGAGCGCTATGTCATGGCCTTCGTATCCTGGCCGGGGAGGATTTACTGGGCGCAATTCCTTAACTGTAGCCTCTGTTTAACGCAACAGTAAAATGTGTACTTGGATGAAAAAACGATTCTTCGCGGCAGGGGATCGTATTCCAGGGACCTGCCCGAAACGCTACGCATACTAGTGGCTCTACAAGAACGTAACAACTCTTGTATATATCTCAAAAAATGTTTGCCGCCATTTTTATACGAACGCCACGCTTCGCCCTGAGGAGGTGCGAAGCCCGCCTAGTGAGATGGGGATACGAAACGAGCAGAGAGCGTGAGACTGCACCCGGGCTGCTCACAGCTAGCCAAAATCACCGTGAGGGGGTGGCTCCCGACTACAAGTACTGCAGCAGTGTGTGTGTGCATGGTAGATGTGTGAGAGAGGCCGTCCGTATAATTGAGTAAGTACCCCCTGTGTGTATTGGTGATTTGTATCTCTAAGCCTGAATTTGAGGTCAGGTGTTCTGCCCGCATTGTCTCTAGAGCACCTGCTAGGTAAAGGGTAGTACAGCGCACGTGAGATTTTCACACCTATTTACGTCCTTGTCAATCAAGGGAGGATTAGTGCTGTTGTGTGCAGATGTACGTGTGTGTGTGTGTTTACTCACCTATTTGTGCTTGCGGGGGTTGAGCTCTGGCTCTTTGGTCCCGCCTCTCAGCTGTCAATCAACTGGTGTACAGATTCCTGAGCCTACTGGGCTCTATCATATCTACATTATAAACTGTGTATGGAGTCAGCCTCCACCACATCACTGCCTAATGAATTCCACCTGTTAACTACTCGAACACTGAAAAAGTTCTTTCTAACGTCTCAGTGGCTCATTTGGGTACTCAGTTTCCACCTGTGTCCCCTTGTTCGCGTACCTCCCGTATTAAACAGTGTGTTTTTATCTACCCTGTCAATTCCACTGAGAATTTTGTAGGTAATGATCATGTCTCCTTTTACATTTCTGTCTTCCAATGTCGTGAGGTGCATTTCCTGCAGCCTTTTCTCGTAACTCATGCCTCTTAGTTCTGGGTCTAGCCTACCATTCATTCAGTCTGTCTAGGTTATCTTGTACCCTCATACTATCTTCCTCTATCTAAATCCTCCTCATAATTTTTGCATCATCAGCAAACAAAGAGAGGAATGATTCTATACCATCTGGAAGATAATTTACATATATAAGAAACAGTATGGGTCCAAGGACTGAACCCTTCGGGACTCCACTGGTGCCGTCTCGCCGATCTGAGACCTCATCCCTCATAGTGATTCGCTGTCTTCTGTTACTTAAGTACTCCCTTATCCAATTAAGTACCTTCCCTTTCACTCCTGCCTGCATCTCCAGCTTTCGTTCTAGTCTCTGGTGTGGTACTGTGTCAAAGGCTTTCTGGCAATCCAAAAATATGCAGTCTGCCCACCCCTCTCTTTCTTGTCTGATCGTAGAATTCAATTAATCCTGTGAGGCAGGACTTGCTATCCCTGAAACCATGTTGGTGTTGTGTCACAAAGTTCCTTCGCTCCAGATGTTCCACTAGCTTTTTTCCCACAATTTTCTCCAATAACTTGCATGGTATGCAAGTTAGAGACACTGGCCTGTAGTTCAGTGCCTCCTGTCTATCCCCCTTCTTGTAGATCGGGACTACGTTTGCTGTCTTCCAAATTTTTGCCAGTTCACCTGTTACCAGTGATTTGTTGTATACCATGGAGAGTGGCAGGCACAATGCTTCTGCTCCTTCCTTTAGTATCCATGTTGATATTCCATTCGGGCCTATAGCCTTTGCCACATCCAACTCAAGCAAAAGCTTCCTTACATCCCCACTGGTAATCTCAAATTCCTCAAATGATGTATGGTTAACTATTGGTTCTCTTATCTCTGGAACTTCTTCTTGCTCCAATATGAAGACTTCCTAGAATTTCTTATTGAGTTCCTCGCACACTTCTTTGTCGTTTGTAGTGAATCTGTCTGCCCCTATCCTCAGTTTCATTACCTTTTCCTTCACTGTTGTCTTTTTCCTAATGTGGCTGTGTAGCAGTTTAGGTTGAGTCTTTGCCATGCTTGTAAGGTCGTTTTCATATTGCCCTTCTGCCTCTCTTCTTACCCTGATGTATTCATTCCTGGCACTCTGGTAACCTTCTCTGCTCTCAAGTGTCCTGTTATTTCTATAGTTTCTCCACGCTCTTTTACTTAGTTGCTTAGCTAGCTTACATCTCTGATTACACCATGGGTTTCTCATCTGCATTTTATTTTTTACCTTTTGGGCCAGGATAAACTTTTCTGCTGCCTCCTTACACTTCTGTGTGATGTATTCTATCATGGCTTGGACCGTCTTTCCCCTTTGCTCTGTTTCCCATGTTATATCCGTTAGGAATTTTCTCATCTGCTCATAGTTTCCCTTACGGAATGCTAGCCTTTCGCTTTCAGTTCCCTTTCTCGATTACTTTAACCCTTCTTCGACCAGATACTCAAACGTCAGTACACTGTGCTCTCTCATTCCTACTGGGGCCTTGAGGTCAATTTCCCTTCTGTCAGAGTCGTTCAGAGTGAAGACTAGGTCGAGTCTCGCTGGTTCATCGGTTTCCCTCATTCTCATGGGTTCCCTGACATGCTGGCTTAAAAAGTTTTTTAAACCTCCAGTAGTTTAGCTCTCCATACTTTCTCCCCTCCATGCAGTTCCTTGTTCTCCCAGTCTATCCTTCCGTGATTGAAGTCGGCCATGATGAGCAGGTGGGATCGAATTCTACAGGCAGCAGAGACGGCCCTCTCAATTATATTGTTAACTGCCATGTTGATTCTGTCAATCTCTTGCCTGGGTCGTCTGTCGTTTGGTGGAAGGTTATATGTCACTGTTACTCCTACTCTTGGTCCTCCTATTGTCATGGTGCCTGTTATGTAGTCTCTAAACCCCCTCACAGCCTGGAATAACCATCTCCTTGAAACTCCATTCCTTTCTCATGAGTAGGGCCACTCCTCCTCCTCTACTACCTTCCCTCTCTTTCCTTATTACAGTGTAGTCCTGGGGAAACACCACATTCATTATGATTCCTGAGAGTTTTGTTTCTGTGAGTCCAATTACATCTGGGTTTACTTCTTGTGCTCTATCCCTAAGTTCACTTGCCTTGTTTGTAATCCCATCTATGTTTGAGTACATCACCTTAGAGCTGATTTTTTTATGTCCATCGTCAGTTTCTGTTGGTTCCACTGGAGTAGGTAAACATGTAGGGTCTGGGATGGGGAATGAGGGGGGGGGGGCTGGGTTGTTAGGGGGGGGGGGCTGAGGGTAAAGGGGACCTGGGTTGTGAGGGGGCTGGGAGGATCTGGTTTGGAGAGGGTAGGGCTAAGGGAGGACTTGGAGGGGTGGGGGAGAAGGGAGGGCTTGGGATGTTGGGGAAAAGAGGGGGGCTTGGGGGAGGGGGGTAGGGGAAGAGGGATGGCTTGGAGGGTGGGAGAGAAAGGAGGGCTGGGGGGAGGAAGAAGGGAAAAAGGAGGGCTTGTGGGGGCAGGAGAGGAGGGAGGGCTTGGGGTGAGGGAGAAAGGAGGGCTTATTGGGGTGGGTGAGAAGGGAGGGATTAGGGGAGTGGGGGAGAAGGGAGAGTTTTGGGTGGTGGGGAAGCATAGGGGCAGGTAAGGCTTGTATTGGGTGGGAGGTGGTTGTGATCCTCCTCCCACTGGGTCTGTTGAACTGCCTGTGGAGGGATTCCCTCTCCCTTCTGGGATCGTAGGGTTCTGGGTTGTGGTTCCCTTATTCCTGTCTCTCTCCTTGCGCTCCTTCCTCGCTGCTGCTGCCCTCAATCTCTCGTCCCTGTTCATATCCCTCTGACAGAAATACCTTTTTGAACCTTGGTACATTGAATAGGCTGCTCTTCTTTGCTAAAATTTCTTCTTTTGAGTCCTCGCTTTTGAAAACCACTTTTATTAATCGATCTTTGTCCTTGTTGTACCGGCCAAGCCTGAAAACCTTTTCTATATTCTGTTCTTCCCTCTCCATCTGTACCCCTTCAAGGATCTCTTTGACTGTGGCTTTGTCCCTATCTCTCCTCTCCCCTGCATTGGCCCCTATTTGCTTCCTAATACCTACTACGATTGCTGCTCTTTTCCTCTCTATCAGTCGGCTAGTGCATCTTGCTGCTTTCTGACAAGTAGCAACTTTCATGGCAATTTCCTGTATTGCAGAGACAACTTCCGGGGTTCTTTTAAGTAGGTCTGCAAATGAAGGTTGTATTGCAGAAGTCCCTTCTACAGATACATTACATCTTCCTGAGGGCTGGTTCATGTCTGATATTGGAGATTCTCTTTCAGGGTTTTAATCTCCTCCCGTACCTCATTCAACTCATCCTGCAGGTTGGCTACCTTTTCCCCCATTACCCTTAGCTCCTCCCTGATGTCTCTCCACATTTGAAAGAGTATCTCCTGAAGCGAGTCATCTTGTCCTTCTCCTCCCTCTGTGTTACGTCTTCCCCCTGCCATGTTTGGTTCGTATTCCAATTCTCCAATCCAATGGGCGGGAGGGCGTGTGTGTGTTTCCTATTCAAATTTTCCAATCCAATGTGTGTGTGTGTGTGTGTGTGTGTGTGTACTCACCTATTTGTTCTCACCTATTTGTGCTTGCAGGATCGAGCATTGACTCTTGGATCCCGCCTTTCCAGCTATCGGTTGTTTACAGCAATGACTCCTGTCCCATTTCCCTATCATACCTAGTTTTAAAAGTATGAATAGTATTTGCTTCCACAACCTGTTCCCCAAGTGCATTCCATTTTTCCACTACTCTCACGCTAAAAGAAAACTTCCTAACATCTCTGTGACTCATCTGAGTTTCCAGTTTCCACCCATGTCCCCTCGTTCTGTTATTATTACGTGTGAACATTTCATCTATTTCCACTTTGTCAATTCCCCTGAGTATTTTATGTTCCTATCATATCTCCTCTCTCCCTTCTTTTCTCTAGTGTCGTAAGGTTCAGTTCCTTCAGCCGCTCTTCATATCCCATCCCTCGTAACTCTGGGACAAGCCTCGTCGCAAACCTCTGAACCTTCTCCAGTTTCTTTATGTGTTTCTTCAGGTGGGGGCTCCATGATGGCGCGGCATACTCTAAGACGGGTCTCACGTAGGCAGTGTAAAGCGCCCTAAAAGCCTCCTCATTTAGGTTTCTGAATGAAGTTCTAATTTTCGCCAGTGTAGAGGACGCTGCTGTCGTTATCCTATTTATATGTGCCTCAGGAGTTAGATTAGGTGTCACATCCACTCCCAGGTCTCTTTCTCGAATCGTTACAGGTAGGCTGTTCCCCTTCATTGTGTACTGTCCCTTTGGTCTCCTGTCACCTGATCCCATTTCCATAACTTTACATTTACTGGTGTTAAACTCCAGTAGCCATTTCCCTGACCATCTCTGCAGCCTGTTTAAGTCCTCTTGGAGGATCCTACAATCCTCGTCTGTCACAACTCTTCTCATTAATTTTGCGTCATCCGCAAACATCGACATGTATGATTCCACTCCTGTAAACATATCATTTACGTAAATTAGAAAGAGGATTGGTCCCAGCACCGATCCTTGAGGTACTCCACTTGTTACTGTTCGCCAGTCCGACTTCTCGCCCCTTACCATTACCCTCTGGCTCCTTCCTGTTAGGTAGTTCCTCACCCATACTAGGCCCTTACCGCTTACTCCTGCCTGCCTCTCAAGTTTGTATAGCAGTCTCATGTGCGGTACCGTATCAAAGGCCTTTTGGCAGTCAAGAAATATGCAGTCTGCCCAGCCTTCTCTGTCCTGCCTTATCCTTGTTACTTTATCATAGAATTCTAAAAGGTTTGTTAGGCATGATTTCCCTGTCCAGAACCCATGTTGGTGCTTGTTTACAAACCCAATGCTCTCCAGGTGCTCAACAAGTCTTAGCCTAATTATTCTTTCAAGTATTTTGCAGGGGATGCTTGTCAGTGATACGGGTCTGTAGTTAAGTGTGTGTGTGTGTGTGTGTGTGTGTGTGTGTGTGTGTGTGTGTGTGTGTGTGTGTGTGTGTTGGTGTACTCACTTAGTTGTACTCACCTAGTTGTGTTTGCGGGGTTGAGCTCTGGCTCTTTGGTCCCGCCTCTCAACCGTCAATCAATAGGTGTAAAGATTCCTGAGCCTATTGGGCTCTATCATATCTACACTTGAAACTGTGTGTGGAGTCAGCCTCCACCACATCACTTCCTAATGCATTCCATTTGTCAACCACTCTGACACAAAAAGTTCTTTCTAATATCTCTGTGACTCATTTGGGCACTCAGATTCCACCTGTGTCCCCTTATGCGTGTTCCCCTTTTATTAAATAGACTGTCTTTATCTACCCTATCAATTCCCTTCAGAATCTTGAATGTGGTGATCATGTCCCCCCTAACTCTTCTGTCTTCCAGCGAAGTGAGGTTTAATTCCCGTAGTCTCTCATCGTAGCTCATACCTCTCAGCTCGGGTACTAGTCTGGTGGTAAACCTTTGAACCTTTTCCAGTATAGTCTTATCGTTGACTAGATGAGGAGCCGGTCGGCCGAGCGGACAGCACGCTGGACTGTGATCCTGTGGACCCGGGTTCGATCCCGGGCGCCGGCGAGAAACAATGGGCAGAGTTTCTTTCACCCTATGCCCCTGTTACCTAACAGTAAAATAGGTACCTGGGTGTTAGTCAGCTGTCACGGGCTGCTTCCTGGGGGTGGAGGCCTGGTCGAGGACCGGGCCGCGGGGACACTAAAGCCCCGAAAACATCTCAAGATAACCTCTCAAGATAGATATGGACTCCATGCTGGGGCTGCATACTCCAGGATTGGCCTGACATATGTGGTATACAAAGTTCTGAATGATTCTTTACACAAGTTTCTGAATGCCGTTCGTATGTTGGCCAGCCTGGCATATGCCGCTGATGTTATCCTCTTGATATGGGCTGCAGGAGACAGGTCTGGCGTGATATCAACCCCCAAGTCTTTTTCTTTCTCTGACTCCTGAAGAATTTCCTCTCCCAGATGATACCTTGTATCTGGCCTCCTGCTCCCTACACCTATCTTCATTACATTACATTTGGTTGGGTTAAACTCTAACAACCATTTGTTCGACCATTCCTTCAGCTTGTGTAGGTCTTCTTGAAGCGTCAAACAGTCCTCTTCTGTCTTAATCCTTCTCATAATTTTGGCATCGTCCGCAAACATTGAGAGAAATGAATCTATACCCTCCGGGAGATCATTTACATATATCAGAAACAAGATAGGACCGAGTACAGAGCCCTGGTGTGTGTTTGTGTGCGTGTGTGGGAGTGTTTGAGTATATTAGTGTGAGAGTATGTGTGGTGTGTGTGTACTCACCTAGTTGTACTCACCTAGTTGTGTTTGCGGGGGTTGAGCTCTGGCTCTTTGGTCCCGCCTCTCAACCGTCAATCAACAGGTGTACAGATTCATGAGCCTATCGGGCTCTGTCATATCTACACTTGAAACTGTGTATGGAGTCAGCCTCCACCACATCACTTCCTAATGCATTCCATTTGTCAACCACTCTGACACTAAAAAAGTTCTTTCTAATATCTCTGTGGCTCATTTGGGCACTCAGTTTCCACCTGTGTCCCCTTGTGCGTGTTCCCCTTGTGTTAAATAGACTGTCTTTATCTACCCTATCAATCCCCTTCAGAATCTTGAATGTGGTGATCATGTCCCCCCTAACTCTTCTGTCTTCCAGCGAAGTGAGGTTTAATTCCCGTAGTCTCTCCTCGTAGCTCATACCTCTCAGCTCGGGTACTAGTCTGGTGGCAAACCTTTGAACCTTTTCCAGTTTAGTCTTATCCTTGACTAGATATGGACTCCATGCTGGGGCTGCATACTCCAGGATTGGCCTGACATATGTGGTATACAAAGTTCTGAATGATTCTTTACACAAGTTTCTGAATGCCGTTCGTATGTTGGCCAGCCTGGCATATGCCGCTGATGTTATCCGCTTGATATGTGCTGCAGGAGACAGGTCTGGCGTGATATCAACCCCCAAGTCTTTTTCCTTCTCTGACTCCTGAAGAATTTCCTCTCCCAGATGATACCTTGTATCTGGCCTCCTGCTCCCTACACCTATCTTCATTACATTACATTTGGTTGGGTTAAACTCTAACAACCATTTGTTCGACCATTCCTTCAGCTTGTCTAGGTCTTCTTGAAGCCTCAAACAGTGTGTGTGTGTGTGTGTGTGTGTGTGTGTGTGTGTGTGTGTGTGTGTGTGTGTGTGTGTGTGTACTCACCTATTTGTACTCACCTATTTGTGCTTGCGGGGGTTGAGCTTTGGCTCTTTGGTCCCGCCTCTCAACTGTCAATCAACTGGTGTACAGATTCCTGAGCCTACTGGGCTCTATCATATCTACATTTGAAACTGTGTATGGAGTCAGCCTCCACCACATCACTGCCTAATGCATTCCATCCGTTAACAACTCTGACACTGAAAAAGTTCCTTCTAACGTCTCTGTGGCTCATGTGGGTACTCAGTTTCCACCTGTGTCCCCTTGTTCGCGTCCCTCCAGTGTTGAATAGTTTATCCTTGTTTACCCGGTCGATTCCCCTGAGGATTTTGTAGGTTGTGATCATGTCTCCCCTTACTATTCTGTCTTCCAGTGTCGTAAGGTGCATTTCCCGCAGCCTTTCCTCGTAACTCATGCCTCTTAGTTCTGGGACTAGTCTAGTGGCATACCTTTGAACTTTTTCCAGCTTCGTCTTGTGCTTGACAAGGTACGGGCTCCATGCTGGGGCCGCATACTCCAGGATTGGCCTTACATATGTGGTGTACAAGATTCTGAATGATTCCTTACACAGGTTCCTGAACGCTGTTCTGATGTTAGCCAGCCTCGCATATGCCGCAGACGTTATTCTTTTTATGTGGGCTTCAGGAGACAGGTTTGGTGTGATATCAACTCCTAGATCATTCTTTCTGTCCGTTTCATTAAGTACTTCATCTCCTATTCTGTATCCTGTGTCTGACCTCCTGTTTCCACTGCCTAGTTTCATTACTTTGCATTTACTCGGGTTGAACTTCAGCAGCCATTTGTTGGACCATTCACTCAGTCTGTCTAGGTCATCTTGTAGCCTCCTACTATCGTCCTCAGTTTCAATCCTCCTCATAACTTTTGCATCATCGCCAAACATTGAGAGAAACGCTTCTATACCCTCTGAGAGATCATTTACATATATCAGAAACAGTATAGGTCCAAGGACTGACCCCTGCGGGACTCCACTTGTAAACTCCTGTGTGAAACTCCACTCCACCACTCGTTCACTCCTGTGTGTGTGTGTGTGTGTGTGTGTGTGTGTGTGTGTGTGTGTGTGTGTGTGTGTGTGTGTGTGTGTGTGTGTGTGTGTGTGTGTGTGTACTCACCTATTTGTACTCACCTATTTGTGCTTGCGGGGGTTGAGCTTTGGCTCTTTGGTCCCGCCTCTCAACTGTCAATCAACTGGTGTACAGATTCCTGAGCCTACTGGGCTCTATCATATCTACATTTAAAACTGTGTATGGAGTCAGCCTCCACCACATCACTGCCTAATGCATTCCATCCGTTAACTACTCTGACACTAAAAAAGTTCCTTCTAACGTCTCTGTGGCTCATGTGAGTACTCAGTTTCCACCTGTGTCCCCTTGTTCGCGTCCCTCCAGTGTTGAATAGTTTATCTTTGTTTACCCGGTCGATTCCTCTGAGGATTTTGTAGGTTGTGATCATGTCTCCCCTTACTCTTCTTACTGTGTGTGTGTGTGTGTGTGTGTGTGTGTGTGTGTGTGTGTGTGTGTGTGTGTGTGTGTGTGTGTGTGTGTGTGTGTGTGTGTGTGTGTGTGTGTGTGTGTAGTGTGTGAGTAGGTGTAGTGGATGGGTGTGTGTATTGTGTGAGCGTGCGTGCGTTCGTGCGTGCGTTCCCGTGTGTGGACACACACGGGAACATATTCCGAGTTTATTAAACTTAGGACCGTAAGGGCTGTCCTAGAGTGTTATATACTCCATTCTGGTGGGATTACATCTCTAGGTGAATTGTGCATGTCATGCCTGTGTCCATATGTGTAGTCTTTTACAGGAGAGGAGGTCCAGTTCCGGTTATCATTTCACGGTTGAGTGCTGTTGTAACACCAGGGATTTCCTGGCATTTATTTATTTATTTATTTATTTATTTATTTATGTACAAGAAGGTACATTGGGTTTGTGAGGATACATAGCATGGTGTTTACAATCTTGAATAAAACCTAGAACGCGCAGCGTTTCGGGCAGGCCCTTAATCTAACAGATAATTTTAAGTAGGTAAATTCTAGCAAAATTTATAAAATGATAACAGGTACATTTCAAGAAAAAAAATGAGATGAGAGAAATTAGTATGTATATTAAAGCACATTGGTAGCTCTGATTGATTGCAATGACAGCTTGATTGGTAATTTAACAAAGATTAATAGGCACAATACAGCATTATGATAGCACATATTAGAAGACAGCAATGATCACAATGGTAAAGTGGATTGGATTAGGTACATAAAAATTGGGAGATTGGGTAGCACTAGATACAATGTAATTTTACAGCACAAGGTAGGAAACTATGAAGATGAAATTTGGCACTTTTTGTTTTTGTTTTTGAATGAGACAAAAGTTGGAAAGTTTTTCAATACATTAGGGAGTGAGTTCCATAGACTGGGTCCCTTTATTTACATAGAGTGTTTACACAGGTTAAGTTTGACTCTGGGGATATCAAAGAGATATTTATTTCTGGTGTGGTGATAATGGGTCCTATTACATCTGTCCAGGGAGAGTTTCTGAGCAGGATTTGCATTTAAAAACAGGGTTTTGTAAATGTAGTTGACACAAGGGAATGTGTGGAGTGAGATTATGTTTAGAATGTTTAGGGATTTGAGCAATGGGGCTGAGTGTTGTCTGAAAGCAGAGTTTGTTATTATTCTGATAGCAGATTTTTGCTGGGTGATGATGGACTTGAGGTGGTTTGCAGTGGTTGAACCCCATGCACAGATACCATAATTAAGATAGGGATAGCTTAGTGCATAATATAGAGAGATGAGAGCAGAGTTAGGTACATAATATCTGATTTTGGAGAGTATACCAACTGTTTTAGAGATTTTCTTAGTTATGTGTTGTATGTGGGTACTGAAGTTGAGTCTCTTGTCTAGGAATAGGCCAAGAAACTTTCCATCATTTTTATTGTTGATGTTAACATTGTCTATCTGAAGCTGAATTGCATTTGTTGATTTGCTTCCAAATAAGATGTAGTAGGTCTTTTCTATGTTAAGTGTTAGTTTGTTGGATGACATCCACAAGTGGACTTTTTTTAATTCATTATTCACAGCATTATTTAGTGAGTATGGGTTGGGGTCTGAGTGGATGAGGGTAATATCATCAGCAAACAATATAGGTTTAAGAAGGTTAGAGTTATTAGGTAGATCATTGATGTATATAAGAAATAGAAGAGGTTCCAAGATGCTGCTCTGTGGCACTCCAACGGTTATTGGTAGAGTGGGAGAGGTTATATCATTGATGGCTACATATTGGTGTCTATCACTAAGATAGGATCGGATATAATCCAGGGCATGGCCTCGGATTCTATAATGATGGAGTTTATGTAAGAGGTAATTGTGGTTAACAATATCAAAGGCCTTTCTCAGGTCAATGAAGAGTCCAATTGGAAACTCGTTTTTGTCAAGGGCTTTGGTAGATTATATCAAGGAGACTAATATTTGCATCGTTGGTACTCTTTTGGGAGCGGAAGCCAAACTGACTGGGGCTAAGAATGTCGAATTTTACGAGGTAGGAGTAGAGCTGTTTGTAGATAATTTTTTCAAATATTTTTGATAGTATGGGTAGGTTTGATATTGGTCTATAATTGTTTATGTCTGCCGGATTACCTCCTTTATGAACTGGCGTTACTCTTGCTTTTTTAAGTATATCAGACAAGGTATGACACTAGAGATTTGTTGAACAGCAGAGCTATGGGTGGCGCAAGGGCATGGGAGGCGCTCTTGTCTACAATGGATGGGATTTGTCGGGCTGACTGGTGAAAGGAGAAGAGAGTTTGGATAGCTGCCTGAGAGATATGTATTAATATGTGTCTGAGTCTGTGGGATTTTTCTGGCAAGGTTGGCATCAACCGATGAAAAAAACTATTAAATTCATTTGCCATTTCTATATCAGCTGCAGGTGTATAGCCATCCTTTGAGAATTTTATCTGGTTGTATGAGTGTTGTTTAGTTCCTAGGATGTTAGAAATGATTTTCCATGTGTTTTTCAGTTGCCTTTTGCTTCTTTGAATCTATTCTCATAATATGAAAGTTTTATTTTTCTTATGATACTGGTAAGCATTGGTGAGTACCTTTTAACTACTTCCTTTGTAACTAAGCCAATCCTAAGTTTCTTTTCATATTCATGTTTCTTGTTGATTGATTTGAATATGGCACTTGTGAGCCACGGATTGGTTATTCTTTTGTCAGTTACTTGCTTGATAAGTTGACCAGACCACACACTAGAAGTTGAAGGGACGACGACGTTTCGGTCCGTCCTGGACCATTCTCAAGTCGATTGCTTGATAAGGGTAAGGAGGGGACAGTGAGTGTTGTAGAGGCTTAGAGTTCTGGAGAGGAAGAGGTTAGCTAATGACTTTATATCCTGTGTATTATTGAATTCAGATTCCCAGTTAATATTGTGAAGTGCATTTGTAAGGTTGCCTATAGCTGCTTCACTGTGTAGCCTGAATATAAGTTTCTTGCTTTCTGGTGGTGTTTTGTCCAAGTTTGCTATGAGGAAGGTAGGATAGTGGTCAGTTATTTATTTATTTATTTATTTATTTATTTATTTATTTATATACAAAAAGATACATTCGGGATTAACAGAGAATATAGAAAATAAGTTGAATTAACATTCTTGTAAAGCCACTAGCACGCATAGCGTTTCGGGCAAGTTCTTAAACTAACAGAAAATTTGTTGATAAATTAACAGTAAAATTGATAAAAAATGTTTACAGGTATTTTACAGCTTTTCTTTACAGGTACAAATAATTTTAAGTAGAATAATTACAGCAAAATTGACAAAAAATGTTTACAGGTAAATTAAAGAACTTTTGAGACAAAAGCAGATCAGAATAATACACAATAATAACAATACCTAATAAAGAAACAAGGATTACTAGGTACATGAGGATAACATTTCAGGGTTTTACATTGGTTCACTGAAGCACAATATGAGGATCATTTTGAGGAAAAGTTTCAAGGAATAATGCAGTAGAATATGCACTCAATACAACAATCATGATATCAGATGATATCTAAGATTACAATGGTAAAGTAATATGGCTTAGGTACAAATATTGGGGATTGAGTAGCACTAGACACAGTGTGAAGATGAAGCCCATGGTAGAAAACTATGAAGATGAAATTAGGTACTTTTTGGTTTTATTTTTGAATAAGGCAAAAGTTGGACAGCTTTTCAAATCATTAGGGAGTGTGTTCCATAGACTAGGTCCCCTTTATTTGCATAGAGTGTTTACATAGATTAAGTTTGACTCTGGGGATATTAAAGAGATATTTATGTCTGGTGTGGTGGGCATGTGATCTATTACATCTGTCCAGGAAGAGTTTCAGAACAGGGTTTGTACTTAAGAAAAAAGGGTTTTATAAACGTAATTTACACAAGAGAATGTATGGAGTGAATTTATGTTTAGCATGTTTAGGGATTTAAACAAGGGAGCTGTGTGTTGTCTGAAAGCAGAGTTAGTTATTGTCCTGATAGAAGATTTTTGCTGGGTGATGATGGGCTTTAGTTAGTTTGCAGAGGTTGAACCCCAAGCACAGATACCATAAGTAAGATAGAGATAGATAAGTGCATAATAGAGTGAGAGGAGAGCAGAGTAGGGTCCATAATATCTGATCTTAGAGAGTATACCAACTGTTTTAGAAACCTTTTTAGATATGTGTTGTATGTGTGTACTGAAGTTGAGTCTCTTGTCTAATTATAGGCCATGGAACTTTCCATCGTTTTTATTGCTAATGTTTACATTCTCTATCTGAAGCTGAATTGCATTTGTTGATTTGTTTCCAAATAAGGTATAATAGGTCTTTTCTATGTTTAGTGTGAGTTTGTTGGTTTTTAATTCATTGTTTACAACATTATTTAACACTAGCAGTACCCGCCACGCGTTGCTGTGGCTCAGTCTGGGTAAGGGGGATAGAGAGAAAAAGGAAAGCGTACGTTTCTAATATGTTTAATTTTACAATGCTTGTGGGTATACAATATTTTGTGTTGTTCCATTGTCTGTGGAGATATACAGATTGTCTGGTTTGCTGTCTCTAGAACACACAAAATATAATTGTCCATGGGAGAAGCAATCCGTGTCTAGATATAAACTGCACAATTCTGAACATTGGCCCTGAGCTTTGTTGATGGTGATTGCAAACGCCAATCAAATTGGAAATTACAATATCCTAAATTGAAATGGCATATCTGTTGGGATCATAGTAATGTGAGGAATAAGGACATCTTCACCTTTGAAAGGTCCTGTCAAGATTGTTGCGTCTACGACGTCGCTTATTAATTTGTTTACAGCAAGCCGCGTGGCGTTGCCAAGTTTTGGCTGGTTGATATTTCGCAACATGATAATTGGCACTCAGATTTTTAATTGCGGTATGTGTGATCGTATCCCTGACAGATCAAGTGAATTAAAACATTCTGTTGGATAATTAACCGCTTCATCTGCTTCCTCAATAGTGTCGACGGACTTGTATGTGACTGCCTCGCTCTGAATGTTAGACTGAATAATATTGTTAAGTTCGTGTGCCAGATGCTTTGGAAATGTTGCACGTGGGAGTTTCAATGAATTGCGTTTTCGATGGCAATTTCAAAGCCGAGGTAGCAGCTCTTCCACTTGGTAGCAATGTCACAGCTATTCCGGACGATGCAAGAGCTAAGGCTATGCTATTTTGGGATCGAAATGCTGCCAGAATCAATCTAATTAGAAATGTTTTACCAGTTATTCCTGGCGCATTTAAGAAAATTTCTCAAGCCCGTTATTGACAGTTTGAATTATGTGATTGTAAATGCCTTTTCGCTTAAGCATTAGATTAGGAATATTTGATTGAACATACGACAACAGATCACCCGTGTTGTCACTTTGTTCATGACGCAATTCTACATCGAATGAAGCCGCAGCAGATCGATTCAGTGATGGCATTTTCAATTGATTGAGAACTTTATTCGCGATTTCTAAGCACAAATCTACAATCATTATCAACGCTTCGTTGTAGATTTCTGCTGTGAAATCCATGTTCATATTTGAATTTTCCTTGCGTATTCGACGGACAATATCTTCAGCCATGTGCCATTTATATTTCTTCCATAACTCCGTTGGAGATGAAGGAGAGTCGGTGGTCAATATGATTGCAAATAATGCACAATTTTGATTTGGATGTGACGTGTTAGACGCGTCATTAATGCATACATCCCAGTGTCGGTCGTTCTCCAATTAATTCAGAGCGTGACATGCACTACGGAAAGTGGCATGTGTAACGCCGTTGACAAATCTCAATTGCCGGAAAGACGTTTTTCCGGGCACATTTACCAACAGCTTGGGAAGAAAGAAGCATTCATCTTGATTGGGAGGCACGGGGGATGTCTGCCTATTGCAGTTTATTTGAATATGCCAGATTGTTCGTCGACTCGCTCTTGTTTGCGTCGTTCAAATGATTTTCTACCGATATTCCACGTGTAAAACGTAGGCACTTCCGAATACGTCTTTTTGCAAATGCGTCATTTTGATATAACATAAAGAAAGCAGTAACCGTTGTATCCGGTGGATTCATAGCTGTTTGTTGCACATTTGCAGCTGTGAAATAAACGTATTTTCCATTTTCTTGTTTTCAAAACAAAACAAAAAAATATTAACGAAATATTTCGTATTCAAACGCAGATCAATCGACACAGCTCAATTTCACCACCAATTGCACTGAAATATAAGAACAGTTAAAAAAACGAAAAGAAAAACAATGAAAAAGGAAACAAATAAGCTATACTCACGAAACGAACAGTAGGGTAAACAACGCAGCTCAATTCCAAGGCAATGTCACACAAAATAATTAAATCAAAATGAAAATAAATCAAAGTCTATGCAAAATCAATTTATCAGTGCAATCAGAAACATTGAAATGAAATCGTAACGTATTTTAAATAGCGTGTGTTGCTCTTACGTGCAACAGATGGCGCTGTTTTTCCAAAAAAGCATGTTTTTACCTCTCACAGGTGTGGCATCTAAATAGTAGGTATATAAAAACATGCACGTATTCAAATGGAACGTTGTGACAAAATTCAAAGCAATCGGAGCAGAACTTTCAGAGTTTACAGCATGTGTTGCTCTTACGTCCTACATATAGTGCTGATTTAAAAAAAAAACATGTTTTTTCCTATCACAGGTGAGGCATGTATATAGTAGGTATATAAAAACCTTCCTCTATTTGAATGCAACGTTGTGTCAAAATTTCAAAGCAATCAGTAAAGAGGTTTCGAAGATTTCCCTCACATGAAAAACGCATGAAAAACACAGTTTAAAAAAAAGCCTGTTTTTCCCCGTCACAGACGTGACATCTATATAGTATGTATATAAAAACCAGCTCGGATGCGAATGGAATGTTGTGTGAAAATTTCAAAGCAATCGGTGAAGAACTTTCGGAGATTAACGATTTTGAACAAATGAACATTTCCATTTATTATATATATATATATATATTTTTATATATATATATAATATATTTATTTTCGTGATATACACGAAATTTTAAAACACGAAGATATACAGTTTATTTTCGAAGACACGAAAAACACGAAGATATACAGTTTATTTTCGAAGACACGAAAAACACGAAGATATACAGTTTATTTTCGTGATATACACACACACACACACATATATATATATATATATATATATATATATATATATATATATATATATATATATATATATATATGTATATATGTATATATATATATATATATATATATATATATATATATATATATACATATATATATATATATATATATATATATATATATATATATATATATATATATATGTATATATGTATATATGTATATATGTATATATATATATATATATATATATATATATATATATATATATATATATATATATATATATATATATATATATATATATATATATATATATATATATATATATATATATATATATATATATATATATATATATATTAGTATATTTTGGTAACAATTTTTCCTGTAGACATATTATTAATTATGACCGAAAAAGTAAGATTAATAATTCTAACACGAATTTTCTCAATATTTCTTATATTTCTTTTCACTGTTGATGGTAACTGAAAAATCAATTCTCCAAAATTCATTTTTATTTCTAGTCTGACACGACACTTGAACGCGTTTCGTAATAACTTATTACATTTTCAAAGACTTTAGTTTACACACACACAACTATAACTAAACAGAGTTTTGTTGTTGTTGTTGTTTAAGATTCGCTACTCAGAACGATAAGTTCCAGTAGCACGGGCTATGGTGAGCCCGTAAGTGGAGGCTCTTTGGAGCCATTATCTGTATCAGTGACTGATACTAGAGATGTGGCGATGGATGGGGGTCTTCATGATGGTTTTCAGCCTGGAGGGCTGGCTATACCAGTTATGGAGCTGGTGGGGTTAGTGTAGACCTCTAGGTTTCCCGTTTTTTCTTTGCCTGCGACTTTGGCTGAGCAGTGCTGTCGTTAGAGTTTGGTGACGTGGCCTCCATGAGGAAGTCTTGAACCGTGTAGGTGTCGTATTTGTGATGCGGCGGTGGAGCTCCTACTATGATTTCCTCGTCTGAGGAGTCCGTAACCTCCGTAGTGGGAGTTTTTGTCTTTCGCCTCGCAGCCTTAGGTAGGTTTAGGTGTCGTTGATTGGTGGTTGTAGCTATTTCAGGAGCGCTGGTGGTGCTGTTATCGTTTGTAGACAGCACGTCTGCTAGCGCGGCTGCTGAGATAGTGATGGCAGGAGTATTGGGAGCTGGAGAAGGAATTACCTCTGTTTGTGTCGCCCGGGTCATGGGCGGTTCTGGAGTCGGTGTTGAAGTTGACCACCTGGTCGTCCTGGTGGTAGTCTCCGGAGTGGTAGAGGAGGCAGTGAGATTTACGTTAGTGGCTATGATGGGGGCCAGGCCATTGTCTATGTATAATGCGTTTAGTTCACTGACAAAGAGCTGGTTGTCTGGTCCTGCAAGCCTTTCCGCTAGTTTAAGAAGACCAGGGATAATGCCTGCACGTGATGCAGGGGGCTGTGAAGGAGCCTGTGGGACCTTGGGTCCCCAAGGAGAAGGCTGTGTCGCCTGCTGGGAGGAGCCACCTGTTGGTAAGACCGGAAAGTCTTCTAGTCGACTAGTGAGAGCTAAGGTGGTGGGTTGAACGCTTGGGGCTCTGGTCGAGGAGGTAGACGAGTTGTTTCTTTTGGCTTCAACCTGGGCCTTGATGATTTCCTGTCTGCGGGAACAGCGGTAGGAAATTGCGGGGTGATTGCCATCACAGAGCAAGCAGTGATGGACTGTTGCCATCACAGAGCAAGCAGTGATGGGCTGTTGCCATCACAGAGCAAGCAGTGATGGACTGTTGCCTTGCATATGGAGTAGTGATATCCAGTGCGCACAGGCTGCACCTCTGGACAGGGTGCTGACACTTGTTGGTTGGGTGGGAGAGCTCGTAGCACTTAAAGCACTGCTGGATCTCATGGTATCGTTCCTTTTTTATTTGGTGGGGTGGTATTTTTAGGCCGAAGCAGTAGAATCCTTGTGTGGCAGCCTGGGTGGCCGCAGCTATGGTGGTGAACGTAATCTTCATTGATGTTTTGTCGGTGTTGCAGAACATGATGGAAAGTTGAATGAATACATGATGTCGGTTGAATACCGACAGGTTTGGATTTTCGTCCTCGATATTGTTTATGATATGATGTTGAGGTCGCTCAGCGATCCACCGGCTGGTCCTGCTGGTAAAAACAGTTCTTCCGGCCAGGAACTGACGTGGGAAGTGAGGATGTAGGTAGTGCTCTTTGCGAAGAATGGCATCGTTAGTGAGGAGTTTTTCTAGCTCCTCTTCACATGAAAAGTAGAGCACGATATCTTCACCTTCCTGACTAATGTCAGCGGGTTTGAGGCCAGTTACGTCCTTCAGGACCTTTAAAGTATTGCTTCTTCCGATAGCATGACCGTCAAGTGGAGTAGCTCTGACCTTAAGACATTTGGGTCGCATTGTGACCACACTGCGCCTTGTGAGGTGTTGGCGGGAGATGTCCCTCCCATCCTGTGTGTCAAAAACAGAGTTTAAACAGCTTCGATTTTATACCTGCATTTGGGTGAGGTGATATGTTACAACAGTTTTGGATGAGGTGAAAACAAACTTTCAACACAAGACAGAACACGAAACAATGGGTATAATATTTTGTAAGTTATAGGGAAGAATGGAAGTAACTGCAAAGGGCCTATTGGCCCATATTTCTTGATGCTTCTATATTGGTGCGGAGTCTTGAAGTGGGTAGAATATAGTTGTGCATTAATTGGTTGTTGATTGCTGGTGTCGACTTCTTAATGTGTAGTGCCTCGCAGATATCAAGCCGCCTGCTATCGCTGTATCTATCGATGATTTCCGTGTTTTTTGTTAAGACTTCTCTGGTGATGGTCTGGTTGTGGGAAGAGATTATATGTTCCTTAATGGAGCCCTGTTGCTTATGCATCGTTAATCGCCTGGAAAGAGATGTTGTTGTCTTGCCTATATACTGAATTCTTTGAGGCTTACAGTCCCCAAGTGGGCATTTGAAGGCATAGATGACATTGTTCTCTTTCAAAGTGTTCTGCTTCGTGTCTGGAGAGTTTCTCATGAGTAGGTTGGCCGTTGTCTTGGTTTTATAGTAGATCGTCAATTGTATCTTCTGATTTTTGTCTGTAGGGATAACGTTTCTATCAACAATATCTTTCAGGACCCTTTCCTCCGTTTTATGAGCTGTGGAAAAGAAGTTCCTGTAAAATAGTCTAATATGGGGTACAGGTGTTGTGTTAGTTGTCTCTTCAGAGGTTGCATGGCGTTTCACCTTCCTTCTTATGATGTCTTCAACGAAACCATTGGAAAAGCCGTTGTTGACTAGGACCTGCCTTACCCTACAGAGTTCTTCATCGACTTGCTTCCATCCTGAGCTGTGGCTGAGAGCACGGTCGACATAGGCGTTAACGACACTCCTCTTGTACCTGTCTGGGCAGTCACTGTTGGCATTGAGGCACATTCCTATGTTTGTTTCCTTAGTGTAGACTGCAGTGTGGAAACCTCCGCTCCTTTCCATGACTGCTACATCTAGAAAGGGCAGCTTCCCATCCTTCTCCATCTCGTAAGTGAAACGCAACACAGAATTCCGCTAAAATGCCTCCTTCAGCTCCTGCAGATGTCTGACATCAGGTACCTGTGTAAAAATGTCGTCAACATACCTGCAGTATATGGCCGGTTTCAAGTTCATGTCGACTAAGACCTTTTGTTCGATGGTACCCATGTAGAAGTTCGCAAACAGGACACCTAGGGGAGAACCCATGGCGACCCCATCTACTTGCTTATACATGTGCCCATCCGGGCTCAAGAAGGGTGCCTCTTTAGTACAAGCTTGGAGTAGTTTCCTTAGAATGTTTTCTGGTATGTCAAGAGGAGTACAGGCCGGATCACGATACACTCTGTCCGCTATCATCCCAATTGTTTCATCCACAGGTACGTTGGTAAACAGTGATTCTACGTCCAACAAGGCTCTTATCCCTGTGACCTGTGTTCCCCGCAGTAAGTCAACAAATTCCTTTGGAGACTTCAGGCTGAAGGCGCAAGGGACATATGGAGTCAGGACGAGGGGACGGGAGGTTCGGGATGGTGGGGACGAGGGGACAGGGGAAAGGAGAATGATGGGAAGGACAAGGATACAGGAGAGTGGGGGATGGTGCAGAGGACGAGGGAACAGAGGAGAGGGGAATGATAGGAAGGCTGGGGGGACGGGGAGTGGGAGATGGAGGAGAGAACGAGGGGACGGTGGAGTGGGAAATGGTTAGAAGGACAAGGGGGAGGTGGAGTGGGGGATAGTGAGGAGGACACAGGTATGGGGGAGGGAGGAAATGGTGGGGAAGACGAGGGGACGGGAGAATGGGGAATGGTTGGGAGGACGAGAAGATGGGGGAGGGAGGAATGGTGGGGAGGACTGGAAGACACAGGGGAAGGTTGCTGTGGCTCAGCAACACACATGCGTTGCTGAGCCACAGCAACGCGTGGCCGGGTACAGCTAGTATATATACTTATATCCCTAATATACAATTGCTCAACAGAGTACAATAGTAATTTAAGTTTCTAAATCATGGTCAAATGTTCGCCGGCGTCGCCTATACTGCCGATGTAACCCTGCAAGTGTGTGTGCCGCTGATGTTGGTGATGGAATTATATCCTCTCCCAATTCTCGTTCTTTCCCTCATTCCTGTAGCTGCTTTCCCTTTATAATGTTAACACTTTAGGGCCTCCTTTATCCATTCTCCATCCTTATTACCTTACAGTAATTGGAAATTGAACTTCAGCAACCATTTGTCTGCTCACTCATTTGTCAAGGTCCTCATGTAGCATTTAGTAGTCATATGTTTATACATTCCTCATTGTCTTTGTATCGTCTGCAAACATCGACATGTACGAGCTCACTCCCTCGGGTAGATCATTAACAAATAATGAACAGTAGTGGCGTCAGAACCGATCATTGTCCTATTACCCATATCAGATTTGCCCTTCATAAGTTATCATTGACTCCAGGTGGTGGATGCGGGCATCAAGACTGTGGTCGACTGGTCAGAGACTGAGTGCGTTCCATCAAATGAAGTGAACTACAAGCTGAATGAAGATGTCTTCCTAAATACTGAGCCAAACTGCGAAGTTGGGGCTTCTAATTTTTGCATCAAGCAAGTCTGCAACTGTTCCTACTATGGTCGTCTGCTTAACTCAAATGGTTGGTCATGTTCTTGCTCAACCTTTTTTACGTTGATTAGATTATATAATTTTATTCATATAGATACAAACATTCCAAATATACAGTACATTTTGAGACATGACGACATTAACATGTAACCTAATAACAGGAATTATATATATATATGCTACGTCATTTCAATGGCATGGAAGGAAGACATGAATGAGAAGAAATAACAAAGGGCATTTAGGTATAATAATATTTGTGATGACTAAACCACACACCATAAGATGAAGAGACGACGTCGTTTCGGTTTGTGCTGGACCATTATCAAGTGGAGTGAGATGGGAGCGAGATTGATTGATGAAGATTAAGCCACCCAAGAGGTGGCACGGGCATGAAATAGACCGTAAGTGGTACAATTGTTGTTCAGTAAATCTATACAGTGTGCTGAGGTCGCATTTAATCGTCAGGCTGCTATCGTGGGGGAGGATACTGCTTGATAGTATTTATGAGGGTGTCCAGCTGCTGGACACCGCACCGCTCCTGTGCCAGGTAGGTTCACTACGGGCTCACCATAGCCCGTGCTACTTGGAACTTGTTCCGAGTAGCTGAATCTATAACAACAACAACAACATGCTGGACACCTTTTTTGACCAGAAGAGTGGCAGTGTTGATGACTTCAGGGTGGTTACTGCAAGAGTCAGGGACTCTTAAAGCTCTTCTAAGGTCGTTGGTTGCTTCACATTCCAGAAGATAGTGAAGTAGTGGCTTTTCTGTGATTGAGTGGCAGAAGATGCACTCTCTCTGTCTGGGTTCACCAATCTCCCAGTTGCATCTGTAACCTAGACGTAGTCTATATAACCGAACTGCTATTTCACTGTGGATTCCTTTTGGGATATTTAACCTTCCTAACTTGGTGACCTGAAGATACCATGTTGCAGATGGCGAACCTTCAGCTACTCTCTGGTGTAGGTAGGCTTTGTTGAGATGTGAGAGTTTTTTGGTGATGATGTTTTTTATGTTCTCTAGGCTGGGTTGGATTGTCTTATGTATCACTAGATGACGAGTTGCCAATTTAGCAATTTCATCGGCTCTCTCATTTAATGGGATTTCAACATGGGATGGGATTCGTTTAGGGTTATGTTGAGTCTTCTGCTTTTAGCGACTCCTCTAAGATACAAAGTGGTGTTAATTATTTCCACGTTATCTTTCCACTGATTTTGTCCTAATATTTGAAGTGCACTTTTGAGTCTGCGTGTTTGATTGCATTTTGAACGTTTTGTGCAATCACATGTGAATACCTGTTGTATGGCAAACATCTCAGTTTGGGTTGATGATACTGGTCCTCCCAGTCTCCAATAAGCCTATTTACTGTCCGTGCAAAGAGCAGCGCCAGCACTCTCACATTGTCCACCGATCCATCTTTGAAGATGTGGGTGGCTCCTGCTACTGCTATGTTGCACATTGGCTTTTTATTATGCGCTTTAGGATTGTTGTATCATAAACAGCCTTTTTCATCAGGAGACTATCTATTACTATTTTGAAGGTAGGCTCCTCCCACGGTGGGGGAACAAGTGTAGTTTGGGTGTGGTTGATCACCCCCTCTATCAAGAACCATGCCTTTTAATTGTAGTCTGTTTAGGACATTTCCCGCTCTGGCAGCCCAAGAGTTTCCGTTTTGGCCAAGTCCAACCACCAAGGCCTGCCGTACTGGGACTGTATCAAGGGGAAATAATGATCTTACTGATAATTGTAGCCGCTCTTTGTGATATTCTTTCTTGAAGAAAAGGCAAACCCGTTTCCAGTCTTAGAGTTTCAAGCCTGGTTCACGTCGGGGCTCCCATAGTAGCTCTCAATAAAATCTTTATCCTGTATATATACATATGTTCACTATGATTGCTGGGCACACGATCAAACACTGGTAGCTAAGCTAACAACTTATTAAACAAGCTCACTGCAGGAATCTATGACGTGGGGAGCTCACGCCCTGGGACTCACGCCCTGGGACTCACGCCCTGGCACTCACGCCCTGGCACTCACGCCCTGGCACTCACGCCCTGGCACTCACGCCCTGGCACTCACGCTCTGGGACTCACGCCCTGGGACTCACGCCCTGGCACTCACGCCCTGGCACTCACACAAGCCGCCCACAAAAATCGCTATAAGACTGCTTCACAAAGCTTCCTCCAGTCCTGACTTGAGTACACAGTCGCCCGACAGGCTCCACACAAAACATCTGCTCACTCCCTTCCTGAATGAGCACACAATTAGAGTTTGTTACGGCCACTATGGGTCGCAACCGGGTTCTTTGATGGTAGAACCAAAATGTTAGTATCCGACCCCAAGTCGGTAGTACGCTTTCAAGAAAGTGGCTATGTAGTGCATAAAAAACGGAGGGGCTGAACAAAACACTGTTCCTTTTATCAAAGTATTAAATATCTTTCCACCACCGTTAAGTACATATATGTACACTCCGTCACCATTAATAATATATAAAGAACAGATAGGCTATTTCTACACTTATGTACAATCCTTTCACTCAGGATATCAAACGTGCTCACGTGCAGAGTTCATCAATCCCCAGTGTTTCTTCACTGTCCAGTAGCGTATCCAACCTTATTGGGAAGAACACCGGGTAGTTCACCTGTACGTGGGCCATCCCACTGACGGTGTCATGAGGTGCCTGTACCCCCACGACCGCTCTCCAGCTACTCGCTGGCAGAGTACCTCAGCCACACGCTGAGCGGGGTCACAAACTAATACAGGGGTAGCGATCCCCTGGCAGCAGTCTCTAGCAACCAGCTAGTAGCACTACTCAACACGCACATCCCTGTCGTCAGTCTCTCCTCTAAGCCAGTCCCAAAAGTACGCCGATCTTTTTCAACACTAAAGCACTAGCAGCTACCACACTGCTTCATCGGCGGCGGCTTACTTGGTCGTTTCCAGGACCATGTAGGGAGACTGTGGACTGCCCAAGATGAACTGCCGTCTCCAGTACCGCTGCCCCCAGACGTCACCTCTGTGAACACAAAAACGTCATCAATGCCTAGCTGATACTGGTGAACTAGGAACTACCACTAACCCACTGGGGAGTTGACGTTGTGCTCTGTAGCACACACTAGGTGGCGCTGGTCTTGACGCGTCACCTCACCAGAGGTCACTCACAACGACCCCTCTGGCTGACCAAGGCAGGAATCTTTAACCATTTGCAGGTACTAGATAACCACCACCAGATGGCATTGTCCACATTCTGTACTATTCCGGGGAATTCGGGTGCGGACTCTTAGATTTCGCTGGAACTGCCACTCTACCCCCTGACAAGGGCGACGAGTCCGTAACAGAGTTCCACAAAGGTGCGACCAACACTCGCTTCCAGGTCGCCTCTAATATATTCAAATCACAGAGAAAAGGTGTACTATGCCCCAACAGCTTCCTCACACTAGCAAACAAGTAACCTTCACTTCACCGCTCACACAGGCCACTATATTCCTCCTTCTTCCATGAGATCAACCAAGTACGACCATCTCTGATGACTGCTGTGGCTCAAGTGAGGTCACGACGTCGTGCTAGCGTCACGTCACGTTACTAAAGTATTGACATCTCATTTCATGTAACTTGTTATCAGACGCCCATCCTCTGTTCGTATTCTTAAATTACTCACTGACGTATTGTATATTTTCCTTCCTCTGACCTCTTAATCGCAGGTCCGGAAAGCAGAACAACTCTCACCGGATTCACTCGTTCCACCAGGCTACATGGGGTCATAACAATATATATTATAAATACATAATCAAATTTGTCACACATGAGCAGCCCAGTGTAGACCTACGACAAGATTCTTTATTAATCCATTTTTTTTCAAGATGTAGACGAATGGCTTCTGTGATTATGGATTTAATGAGTTTCCAACAATAAACGTTAAGCTAATTTGGCCGAAAGTTCGATGTAAATGATCTATTCTCCTTAAAAATTGCTATATTTTCATTATTCCACAATTCCGTTACTTTCCTCGGCTGTAATGATTATAAAAATAGGAATTATTATTAAGTATGAAAGTCAAATGTTCTCTTAGTTCTTACCTACAATCGTTCAGACCCTGGCAGAGCCTTCATCTAATAGGTATCATAGGCCACTTAATCAATGCAGGGAACAAAATCCGAGGAAGTATAAATCTTCCTTATAATCAGAGATTAAAAAAGCTTAATTTACATTCAATTGAAAGACGAACGTTAAGGAATGATATTACTGATGAATTTAAATGAATAAAAATGCATCAAAAAGGATTTAAATAAGAATAAAACAGGAAAGTGTGGATATAAATAGGGTAATTTAAGATTCATCAAAAACGTAGGTAAACATCAAACTGATGTGGATACAGGGTAGTCAAGTGATGGAATTAGTTACCGGAAAACATAATGGCCTTGGGGTGGCAGCATAGCTTAAGCCGTAGGTTAGTATTCCGGGCATAAATTGTAGCTGCCTAGTATAGGCTAGTAGATCTTCAATAGTTGTATTTCTTCTCACGTAATGTTTTAAAATTAGTTTTGTATAGAAAAGATTGCATATAATAACCCAACCCACACACATGACATGAAAGTGCAACCCGTTCTCACACAAGACAGCACATATATGACTTAATGCTTAAAGTCAATATGTTGAATATGAATTAGTAAATATGTGATATATTCCCAGTTACTTTTTTTACCAAGGCCCAAACTCTTCCTCACGTACCAATTTACGTCTCACAGTACCCGTCCGTCAACATAGATAGCAGAAAATTCGTGATTGGTTCAATTATAAGGACAATTGTAGTTTTCAGGTCCCACATGGGTTGTGAAATTTACCTACTATTGTCCATGCTCTTAGAATATTACAGATCAGCTACTTCCTATTGAAGGCTCGTAGTTTTGTCTTGAGAAATATTAGTTGTTCTTAGTAAATTATAATAAGCACTAAAAATTATTACATAGAATAACAGTCCTTCACCAATCAATATTATATACCATAGTTTGTGCTTTACAAATCTTTAAAGGATGTTTTGTAGGAACGCTAACAGAAAACGATGTTACATTTGAATGTCTATAGGGTAAACTACTGCAAACAGGACGGTATTGTGTCTACTATACCAACTATAGCTAGGATGGGTATATTGTCACCTACCGCCTGTTAGGTGGGAAAGGGGTTCAATACCACCCACAGGATGGGTATGAGGGTCACATCCACCCACAGGATGAGTATGGGGATCACATCCACCCACAGGAAGGGTATGGGATCCAATACCACCCACAGGATGAGTATGGCGTCCACTACAACCCACAGGATGGGTATGGGGCTCCAACCACCCATAGAATGGGTATGAGGCTCCAACCACCCATAGAATGGGTATGGGGCTCCAACCACCCATAAAATGGGTATAGGGTCCAATAACACCCACTGGATGTATATGGCGTCCATTGCCGCGCGTCGAGCTCGAAAACCGCAGCATTCATCTCAGAACCATGCCTATTTCACACAGATTCCTTAATAAAAGTAAGAGTTTTATATGTCACAAGAAAGATAGAAATATGAGCTTCATTCTAAATACCTTACCATGGGCATATTTAAATTTAAAGCGAAGATACGTGTACTTTTATAATAGCCGAGCTTTAACCCCGGACAGATTGATCGACCGAGCAACTCTCTCTCAGAACAATGTTTATTTCACATGAATTCGTTAATAAACATATATGTTTTATATGTCTCAAGAAAGGCAGACATATAAGCTTCACTTTAAACACTTTACCATAGACATATTTAAAGTTCTAATGAAGATACATGTATTTTAAAAATTACGGAGCTCCCACCTCGTACAGACTGAACGACAGAGCAACTCGCTGTTAGATCAATGTTTATTTCACTTAAATTCGTTAATAAACACAAATGTTTTATATGTCTTAAGCAAGATAGAAATAAGAGCTTCATTTTAAATACATTACAATAGACATATTTATAGCTCAAGTGAAGATACATATGTTTTTATAGTAGCGCTCAGTAGCTTGTCGGGCATGGAGTGCAGACGCCTACGCATTTGCCGATATATTGTATAATTAACAAAGATACGCTAATAAAGCCTAAAATCTTATATGCCTCCAGAAAGACCGAGATATGAACATTATTATGATTGCACCAAATGAAATATATCATGTTCGAGAACAAAGATATATCAATTTTAAATTAAGTTTCGACTCTCTCTCGGGTGAGACAGATGGGGCGACTCTCGCCCCATCTATTGGAGATTCTGTGCACTAAAGACCCAAAGCTACTCAAACCCTCCTAGCATTATTTAAGTAATGACGTAATATGGTATATTTACTCACTATAATGTGGGTGCTGAATGCAGAACATGAAAAAACATATATTTACTCCAAACTAATATAATTTCATTATGAAATAAGTAGCATCAAAGGAAGTCGACGGTCCAAGCGTCAATGTTGTGGAACGACTTATCCAAGATATATCGTTGTTTGGAAAGTGTTTGTTGGCATATCCAGTTGTCGCACTTCTCTGCACAAATTATCACAAATTTAAATTATAATGTTAACAAGTAGAATAAGTATTTTTAATAAAATCTAACATAACTAGCCAGAAAACATTTAACATTTATTAAAAAAATATATGTTTGGAAGTTAAATCAACTTCATAGGACAATATATGCCCGAAACGCTTTGCGTAATAGTGGCTTTAGGCATTGTATGTACTTGCTCTACCTATAAGTCAACCAATCCTTGTAAAAATTTATTGTATGTATGTACCTTACCTAAATAAAATTGTATTGTATAAAATTGTATTGTATTGTATTGTATAGTTTTGTTATATATACTCGTTATTCGTTGACATGCGTTCGCTACTTAAACTACCATGTACTGTACTTATGTAAAATCTCCCATGTCTCTTCGCTCATCTCACCGAACCCTACAGGCTCTGTGATATATTGTTTAATTAATTGAGATTCACAAATAAAGCTAATAATTGTATATGTTATCAAAAAGGCAGAGCTTATTTTAGTTCATTTATTATGCACCCCATACCCATCCTATGAGCGATAGTGGAGTGTTACAGAGGCACATAATGGGCTCAGGGACTGAGCCCCACAATTCATATAGCCAAGCAAGTTATAATCTTGATAAGCTAGTTACAAAAGTCAATGCACATTGTCACATCAACAATGGGCTCGAGTCCGACCACAAGTACAGTTTATAATTTAAGCAACTGACATATATGGAGGGCTAGTGTCACAATTGATATGTTTATCCTACACATAACCCCCTCTCCCCCATCCAATGGGCAGCGGTGGATAGGTTACAATCAAGTCGTTTTTTGCGTTTTATTCAGAGATTAGATCTTATTGAGTGAGGAAAGATATTCATATTTTAAAGAAGGCTTCTTGGCTGATGCTCTCCATTGATGGAAAATATACAACATTTTGAAAATCAATGTTAGTTTGATCTAGATATTGTAATTAACGAAAGTATTTATGTCATCTGAAAGGTAGAAATATAGGCTACATTTAAAATCCTTTGTCATAAATATAACTGAAGTGAAAACGAAGATATATGCGTTTTGATAGTTACTTGATGGCTAGCTCTGAGAGTGTGAAGCCCTGCACACCAGCCAATAAATTGTATAATTAGTTTCCATATATTTTAATTAATCTTAAAAATCTATATGTCCGAAGAAAGGAAGATGTAGTCGTTAATGTGACAACATTTAAAAATATATATCTCTTAAGTTAAATAAATAATACCACCTTATTGCCGGTGTCCGGACACATGAAAACTACCTAGGTATCAGTATCCAGCCAGGCGGGGATCACAGGCTGCACAATACTGATAAATTATATAATGCACTACTTGTGGTCGATCTTGTAGCGAGTAGATTATGCCAATAATATACTCGCTCCAAATATAGTCAATATTCTAATATAGTTAATATTCCTGTCAACCTTTGGAGATGAATGAGGTGAGGCGTTGCCCGGGCAACACGGTGAGGTGTTGCCCGAGCAATATAAGCAGCGGTGTAGCGAACATTGGCTAGTCTACTTTCAAGTGTGGTCTAGAGCAGACACTTGCGAGATACTGTACCAACGCTCAGTGCGCTCAACTCACACCAACGTATCACCTGTGTACTTCTGTATATTCGACCAAATATATATATAGTATCTTAGTGTCTGTGTTTATTTGTCACCATACTTTACGTAACAATAGAACCGTTACATTGGTGACCCCGGAGAGTTTCGACGATACCCAGCCACGATTGACTACAACATGGACTCTCACTGGACCTCCACTGCTGCTGCTTGCTGTGGACCGCAGCCACCTGTCATGGAACGTTGCCAACACCCTTGCCATAGCTATGATTTTCATCGCGATCGTCTCTGCATTTTCATCTACTACGGCTTGCTGCTCCACGATCACTACTCACTCATCTGGCAGCTTCATCAGTAACTACATAATGTGGGATCTACAGCCTGTCCTGCCGACTCTCCGTCGCTGCCAGGGCACTGCTTGTTCTACAGGGGCGCCCACGAAAGCTGCTCTTTCGTCAGATTCATCTACACGTTCACTGCATTCTGATACTCTGCCGACTCAAGCACTTTGCGCAGTACAGGACTTACAGCTTGCGTTTCCGACTCTTCGTCGCCTCCAGGACAATTCAGCTCTAGCAGTGATTCCCGCGTTGTCCTAACTACGTGCCTACATTACCTCCTAATGTCCTGGTGCCCGAGCCCATCCGCCCCGGATCTAAATGCTCCACCAGCGACCCAAGGACGCAACAATTATGCACATTCTTCTCTCCTGCTACACCGAGCTTGTCCACACACTGCCTACATCTTTTAGTACCAGACTACAATTTCCACAGTCAACAATGTAGTACTCGGCGTGTACAGTCCTAATCAACCCAAGACGCTACAGCTTCGACACAGAGCAGACAGCAGACTACGACCGCATCGAGCCGCCACGCTCTCGCTCCCCGAGTTTAGACACTCACAATTCTCAATCGAGCTGCCACGCTCTCGCTCCCCGAGTTTAGACACTCACAATTCTCAATCGAGCCGCCACGCTCTCCCACATAGAGCTCCACGACTCCGGCCTCACTCAGCTCTCTGCTCTGCTCCAGGCTTCGTCTCAACGTCTGCAACACTGCTAAATCCAGAGACACATCCGCCGACTACGCAGTTCACTTTTCGACCACAGTTACCAGCAGCACCGCCACCTACGACACCGGACGATCCTGTACGACCTCCCACCCTACAACTCCAGTTACCAGCCGCACCACAACCTGATCCTACGACGACGGACGATCCTGTGCGACCTCCCACCCTACGACCCCAGTTAGATGACATCAGCGAAGAGGAGGAAGTTAACTTTGATGGTTATGTAACGCGAGCAGGGCGTACAATTCACCGACCAGCTAAGTTCCTTGATCAAGTATTTTTCCTTTCATCCCCTGGGAGGGGGAGTTCTGTAGCGAGTAGATTATGCCAATAATATACTCGCTCCAAATATAGTCAATATTCTAATATAGTTAATATTCCTGTCAACCTTTGGAGATGAATGAGGTGAGGCGTTGCCCGGGCAACACGGTGAGGTGTTGCCCGAGCAATATAAGCAGCGGTGTAGCGAACATTGGCTAGTCTACTTTCAAGTGTGGTCTAGAGCAGACACTTGCGAGATACTGTACCAACGCTCAGTGCGCTCAACTCACACCAACGTATCACCTGTGTACTTCTGTATATTCGACCAAATATATATATAGTATCTTAGTGTCTGTGTTTATTTGTCACCATACTTTACGTAACAATAGAACCGTTACAATCTCGAACCCATTTATGATGTGACGACTTATAGTGAATTTTGTAACTAGCTCATCAAGATTGTAACTTGCTTAGCTAAATGAATTGTGGGGTTCGGTCCATTCATTTTCTTTCTTTATTATGCACCCCATAATACACATCCCGTGGGCGGTGGTGTAAAGGATTACAGAGGCACATAATCGGTTCAGGAAGTGAACCCTCTAGTTCGTTTAGCTAAGCAAATAACAATCTTTTGACGCTAGTTACAAAATTATTAATGTACACATACTTATGCATACATGTACATATTCATACGTATACATATATACATACACATACATATTTAATCACCACCACAAATACACACATCAATAATCTTTGTGTCACAGGTGATCAACAAGAGGCTCACAACAGTCACTATACAAGGCACTTTACATCCATGAGGAGTCGCACAGTTACTAGTCTTGCTGCACACCCACCCAACTGGGCGGCAGCTTTACAGTCATGTGCTCCACACCCACCCAACTGGGCGGCAGCTTTACAGTCATGTGCTCCACACCCACCCAACTGGGCGGCAGCTTTACAGTCATGTGCTCCACACCCACCCAACTGGGCGGCAGCTTTACAGTCATGTGCTCCACACCCACCCAACTGGGTGGCAGCTTTACAGTCATGTGCTCCACACCCACCCAACTGGGTGGCAGCTTTACAGTCATGTGCTCCACACCCACCCAACTGGGCGGCAGCTTTACAGTCATGTGCTCCACACCCACCCAACTGGGCGGCAGCTTTACAGTCATGTGCTCCACACCCACCCAACTGGGTGGCAGCTTTACAGTCATGTGCTCCACACCCACCCAACTGGGTGGCAGCTTTACAGTCATGTGCTCCACACCCACCCAACTGGGCGGCAGCTTTACAGTCATGTGCTCCACACCCACCCAACTGGGCGGCAGCTTTACAGTCATGTGCTCCACACCCACCCAACTGGGCGGCAGCTTTACAGTCATGTGCATGCATTACCTACAGTAAGCAAATTTTGGATACTTCGCTAAGATTTCGGGCAGCACATCATTATGAATGACGTACTTACACATTTCATGGACACTATTGATGTTGTTATCTTTAAATTCCGCGATTTTTCACATTCCATTATATAATGACGCAAAGTATGCAAATAGTTCTGCTGACAGAGTTTACATTTAGTCAAATCTACATCATCAGATGTTACAAACTTCCAGAGGTACTTGTAGCCGAGCCTAAACCTAGCAGTGGTAACATCTAGAAGTCTGCTAACATTATTGGATGACCCATAGACGTTGAGCTTTGCCTCAAGACGAAGCTTGGGCTGATCTCTAATTTCTTAAGCCATATTGATGCTCTGTCCACAGAGCATTCTCTCTCTCAAATTATATACACTGATGGTTCCCTACACCGCACCACGGGTGCAGCTGGAAGTGCAGTTGTCCTGGCAATGGGCGATGGCCTATACTTTGAGTGGGGAGTCCGTATAAACAACTGGGCCTCTACCCTTCAGACTGAACTATTTGCCTTGATCCTTGCACTGAAATGTGTACAAGTCTCAAAACTTGATACATTAATTGTAAGTGACTCCTTATCATCCTTAAATGCTCTCAACTCTTTAAGACATAACTGTAACATGCTCGTGTCCGAAGCTAGACACAAATACAACAAAATTATTAAGGATGGTAACAGAGTCCATTTCATGTTGTCTCCATCTCATGTTGGCCTCCGAATGCATGATAGAGCTGATAAGTTAGCCAAAGAATCTGCCTTTAAAGGAGCCGTTGAGTGTAACCTTGGATTGTCAATGAGCAATCTGAGAGCAGCAGTACACCGAGAACTTCAACAAGATCTTGTAGATCTGAGGCAAAGTGAAATTGACACCAGTAATTCCATCTATCATCATACTATCATGCAAGAGGAGCCACACATCTATGGATCATCCAATAAAATCAGCAGACTTCTAGATGTTACTACTGCTCGGCTTAGACTCGGTTACAAGTATCACTGGGAATTCTCATTATCTGCTGATGTAGACCTGACCAAATGTAAACTGTGTCAACAAAATTATTCGCACACCCTCCGTCACTATGTGATGGAGTGCGAAAAGATACGTGAATTTAGAGACAATTCTATAACCAATGTTCCAGCGATGTGTCAATATTTCATTCAAAATGATCTGCTACCAGAAATTTTAGCCAAATATCCCCAGTTTGCTAACTGTAGGTAGTAACTAAGTGATTGTAACCTATCCACCGCTGCCCACTGGATGGGGGGCGGTGTGCAGGACAAACATATAAATTTTGACACTAGCTCTCCACATATGTCAGTTGCTTAATTTAGAACCTGTACTTGAGGTCAATCTCGAACCCATTGTTGATGTGATGATTAAAATTGAATTTTGTAACTAGCTCATCAAGATTGTAATTTGCTTAGCTAAATGAATTGTGGGGTTCAGTCCCTGAGCCCATTATGTGCCTCTGTAACCCTTTCCACTACCGCCCACAAGATGGGTATGGGGTGCATAATAAATGAACTAAACTAACTAACCCATAGACGAGCGATTCATCAAAGTTTATACAATATTGTGAAATTGAGAGTCAGTGTAGTAACATAAATTGGTAAAGCATAAATATTGTAAGTTAAGAATCTGATGCATGTGTGTGTGTTGGGAAGGGGGAGGGGGTTATACCCTTGGTAAGCGAGAGTGGAAAGTAACCTTAGACGTACTGCGGTCAATGTAGGGGGGAGGGAGGGTGGGAGAGTCAAATTCACCCTCCAACATCTGGGCATAGTACCACCAGCCTCCACAACACTCCATCAGCCTCCAGCTGATGCTTGTAGATGCTTCATCTAACCTCACTTATGTCACACATTAACCTACAGTTCCTGTGATATTTAAACTCCTCATCACAGTGGCGTCTCACCAATATAAATTGTATTGGATTTTGTCCCGAAATAGCTATATGCTGACTGGACGTGTATGTATGTATGTATGTATGTATGTATGTATGTATGTATGTATGTATGTATGTATGGATGGATGGATGGATGTATGTATGTACGCATGCATGTATGTATGGATGTATGTATGTATGTATGTATGTATGTATGTATGTATGTATGTATGTATGTATGTATGTATGTATGTATGTATGTATGGATGGATGTATGTATGTACGCATGCATGTATGTATATTGACAATCGACTTGAGAATGGTCCAGGACGGACCGAAACGTCGTCGTCCCTTCAATTTCTAGTGTGTGGTCTGGTCAACATACTTCAGCCACGTTATTGTGACTCATCGCCTGCATATGTATGTATAGATGTATGTATGTATGCATGTATGTATGGATGGATGGATGGATGGATGTATGTATGTACGCATGCTTGTATGTATGGATGTATGTATGTATGTATGTATGTATGTATGTATGTATGTATGTATGTATGTATGTATGTATGTATGTACGTATTTATGTATGTATGTACGTATTTATGTATGTATGTATGTATGTATGTATGTATGTATGTATGTATTCCCAATCACGTTAAAGACTCCCCCTCTATCATCCAATTAAAGAGAAAAACAACTATGTACTAAATAATCAACTCCTTGTAACTTTAATTATGCTGACCTTCCTATCTGTATTCAGACTGTGCCTACCATCATTATAGGTGATTATAATGCTAGACATAGGAATATGGGTAATTCGCAGTTCAATAATCGTAACGGCAACCAACTGGTGTCACTATTAGGTAGTCACGATGATGCACACATTGTGGGTGACCTTGAACCGACGAATATCTACGGAGGTATTCTTGATCTATGTCTGGGTGTCAACGTCTCCCACACCGTGTGCGCCTAGTCAATAATGCCAGATATGGCGTCTGATCATCTGGGCATATTAGCCACTGTAAGCATTGGCAGCTCTATCCTCCCTGGTGGAGTGTTCAAGCAGAAGAGGCTGGCTGTGCCCATCGATCAACGAGACAATCTTGTTGCTCATGTGTCAGATTGGTACAGTTCATCTGAGCCTTCATCAGTTGAAGATTTTAACAATGAGCTCACAGATACTATCAAGCAGTTTATAGAATCACTTGATTCATCGTCCAGGCCACGTAACCCAAATTACACTGGTCATAGCACTTATGCTTATTATAATGATTCTAAATTGCATACACTAAAACGCACTGCCAGAATAATTGGACTAGCTTATAGAAGGACCCGCACTGCTGAAATGCTTCGGCTCTTTCAAGCGGCTCTGGCTAAGGCCAGGGAACGTATGGCGGAGCTGAAGCAGACAGACTGGAAAACTTTTGTCTGTGGTCTCACTCTCACACGCCACTAAGTCGGGCATGGAAGGATATCAACAAGATCAAAGGGAAAAATGCTGCAGAGATCGCGCACCCTAATCCTCTGCACAGAGCAAATGAGCTTGTTGGTTCTTGGGCCACGACTTCCAGCTTTGACAGTCTTCCTCTACCCTCACAGAATGAATTAAATGATAGATATACTGATAGGGCAAGGCTCCTTGACTTCATGCGTCATCAAGAGGATGACTAAAACATGCTTTTTACTGAATACAAACTAGATTCTGCTCTACATAAAGGCAAAGCTACATCACCCGGGGAGGATGGAGTTACTGACGGCATACTGCATATGCTTCTGTTAGTTCCAGGGAATACCTTTCTTCAATTGTATAATATGAGCTATGTAACTGGGGAGCTTCCTAAGTCATGGACCAACAGTGTTATTATTCCCATTCCTAAACCTCACCAGCCGAGTGCTTTATGCCGTCTCCCTCACTAGTTGTCTCTATAAGTGTCTTGAGAAGATGGTTCTCAACCGTCTCCTTTACAAAATTAATAATATGTTGTCTCCCCAGATATATGGCTTTACGCATGGAAAAATACATCACTGTATTACCACATTCCTCACCCTGCATACTGATAGGTCATATACCACTTTCCTAGATCTTAAGTCAGCCTTTGACATTGCTAACCCACACGTCATTCTGAGAGAACTTGCTAAAATGAATGTTGGAATGTTAATGTTAAAAATTTTTCAAACTGAAATAAATATATAACACTGTACGGTACAGTTGTGTTTAATTATGTTTTGCCATTCCTTTGGAAAAGGTATTTGTGCACCAAGTACTACTAGGTCAGTATGAGATATGCTGAATGTTGTCAATATACCATCTGAATACGCTTCACTTTGCGTTAATCATTGGACGTCCTAATGATTAAGGTCCCCAAAAGGACTTAAACAGACCTCAGTGGATATTTTTACTCTCCCTCTCTCTCTATCTCAGAGCATCCCTTTATGTGTTGTATGTGGGTGCTGAAGTTCAGTCTCTTGTCTATGTATAGGTGAAGGAACTTTCCATAATTGTTATTGCTAATGTTTACTTGTAATACTGGGTATACATCCGGTGTTCTTACCCTCGACGGCGGCGAGGGTAAGCCGCGGTCGTATGGTCTGAAACCCACAAATATTTACAAAGGGGGGGGGGGGGATAAAATTTCCTCTTCAAGCACGCGCACACAAATGAACTATGTTACTTAACTGGAAGCACTCGTACAACATAATTTACACGATTTTTCAGGATTATTATACTTCTTACCAGTATATATACAGTATAGTACCTAGGAGGTTCTCTTCAATGATATCTAAGATAATTAAAAGAACCCAAGCAAACTACTGTGGAAATGTGCAGGACAAACATATCAATTGTGACACTAGCTCTCCACATATGGCATTTGCTTAATTTAGAAACTGTACTTGTGGTCGATCTCGAACACATGTTGTTGATGTGACGATGTGTTATGAATTTTGTGCCTAGCTCCTCAAGATTGTAACTTGCTTAGATAAATAAATTGTGTGTTCAGTCACTGAGCCCATTATGTGATAAATTGACTAAACTAAAAACTATAGTATGGCGACGAAACCTGAACTGCATAATGTAAATAGGGATTAACCAGAAAAAGATATAGGTGAAGAATAACACCAGTTAACTGTAAAGCTGCCGCCCAGTTGGGTGGGTGTGGAGCAATTAGACTAGTAACTGTGCGACTCCTCATAGACGTAAAGTGCCTTGTATAGTGACTGTTGTGAGCCTCTTGTTGAATCACTTGTGACACAAAAGATTACTGATGTGTGTATTTGTGTGGGTGATTAAATATGTATGTGTATTTATATATGTATACGTATGTATATGTACATGTATGCATAAGTATGTGTACATTAATAATTTTGTAACTAGCGTCAAAAGATTGTTATTTGCTTAGCTAAACGAACTAGAGGGTTCACTTCCTGAACCAATTATGTGCCTCTGTAATCCTTTACACCACCGCCCACAGGATGGGTATTATGGGGTGCATAATAAAGAAAGAAAATGAATGGACCGAACCCCACAATTCATTTAGCTAAGCAAGTTACAATCTTGATGAGCTAGTTACAAAATTCACTATAAGTCGTCACATCATAAATGGGTTCGAGATCGACCACAAGTAGTGCATTATATACGTTTATTAAGGAATCTGTGTGAAATAGGCATGGTTCTGAGATGAATGCTGCGGTTTTCGAGCTCGACGCGCGGCAATGGACGCCATACACATCCAGTGGGTGTTATTGGACCCAATACCCATTTTATGGGTGGTTGGAGCCCCATACCCATTCTATGGGTGGTTGGAGCCCCATACCCATCCTGTGGATTGTAGTGGACACCATGCTCATCCTGTGGGTGGTATTGGACCCCATACCCTTCCTGTGGGTGGATGTGATCCCCATACTCATCCTCTGGGTGGATGTGACCCTCATACCCATCGTGTGGGTGGTATTGCACCCCTTACTCACCTAATAGGTGGTAGTGGACAATATACTGATCCTGTAGTTGGTATAGTAGACACAATACCATCCTTTTTACAGTAGTTTACCCCATAGACATTCCAATGTACCATCGTTTTCTGTTAGTGTTCCTACAAAACATCCTTTAAAGATTTGTAAAGCACAAACTATGGTATATAATATTGATTGGTGAAGGACTGTTATTCTATGTAATAATTTTTAGTGCTTATTATAATTTACTAAGAACAACTAATATTTCTCAAAACAAAACTACGAGCCTTCAATAGGAAGTAGCTGATCTATAATATTCTAAGAGTATGGACAATAGTAGGTAAATTTCACAACCCATGTGGGACCTGAAAACTACAATTTTCCTTATAATTGAACCAATCACGACTATTCTGCTATCTAGGTTGACGGACGGGTACTGTGAGACGTAAATTGGTACGTGAGGAAGAGTTTGGGCCTTGGAAAAAAAGTAACTGGGAATATATCACATATTTACTAATTCATATTCAACATATTGACTTTAAGCATTAAGTCATATATGTGCTGTCTTGTGTGAGAACGGGTTGGAAAGTGACAAGGTTTAGAACCGGTTGTCGAAACTGGTCTTCTTCAAAACTGATATCTCTTGCCTCTACTCTCCACAGACGCCATCTTGTTGAATATGCTCTCAGATACAACATGCTGAACATGAAGGTTAATCCACACTTTATAAAGACCAATATAAACATTAAAAAGACAAAAGTTGGCTGCTTAAGTGACACCAAGTAGAAAACTGTACTGGAACAATAGCATTAAAGGAGTGAAAGAGGAGGAGAGCAAAAGGAGTGCCGGACCAACCAGGCTGTGGTGGGTATGTGGGCCTGCGGGCCGCTCCAAGCAACAGCCTGGTGGACCAAACTCTCACAAGTCGAGCCTGGCCTCGGGCCGGGCTTGGGGAGTAGAAGAACTCCCAGAACCCCATCAACCAGGTATCAACCAGGTATTAGTTGGGTTGCAGAACAACCAGCCCGTCCTCCTTAGCTTTCCCAACGTCAAGAAAGCGGTCAATTTAAAGTGGTCTCTCCTAACCTGCCAGAGGGCCTAAAACAGAAAACGGGTTTGTACGTCACTTTCGCGAACCACTTCCATTTTCTAGTATGAAAATTTATGGCCTTGAATAACGCATACGATCGAAATACGACGTTCTTTGTAGGAGGACAGGTTGTACCGGGTATGCAAGAAATTGAGTTAGAAGATATATGAAACATGATTATTTTTGTTACAGACAGCTGGAAGCCATGCTCACTGAATACCAATTTCCAGTACTTCAGCGCTGTCTTCAACGTTATGAAGTACGACCCTCCTTACCGCGTTCACGGTAACGTGGCTCACGAGGGAGAGAAACTGAATGAAACTCTGGTTCTGCAGTGCTTGGGTAAAGGTAAGTAGTGGAGATAATATATATAAGACACATCACACTGTGTTCACTCAGTCCCTGGTCTCTCACACTGTGTTCACTCAGTCCCTGGTCTCTCACACTGTGTTCACTCAGTCCCTGGTCTCTCACACTGTGTTCACTCAGTCCCTGGTCTCTCACACTGTGTTCACTCAGTCCCTGGTCTCTCACACTGTGTTCACTCAGTCCCTGGTCTCTCACACTGTGTTCACTCAGTCCCTGGTCTCTCACACTGTGTTCACTCAGTTCCTGGTCTCTCACACTGTGTTCACTCAGTCCCCGGTCTCTCACACTGTGTTCACTCAGTCCCTGGTCTCTAACACTGTGTTCACTCGGTCCCTGGTCTCTCACACTGTGTTCACTCGGTCCCTGGTCTCTCACACTGTGTTCACTCAGTCCCTGGTCTCTCACACTGTGTTCACTCGGTCCCTGGTCTCTCACACTGTGTTCACTCGGTCCCTGGTCTCTCACACTGTGTTCACTCAGTCCCTGGTCTCTCACACTGTGTTCACTCAGTAACTGGTCTCTCACACTGTGTTCACTCAGTAACTGGTCTCTCACACTGTGTTCACTCAGTCCCCGGTCTCTCACACTGTGTTCACTCAGTCCCTGGTCTCTCACACTGTGTTCACTCAGTCCCCGGTCTCTCACACTGTGTTCACTCAGTCCCTGGTCTCTCACACTGTGTTCACTCAGTCCCCGGTCTCTCACACTGTGTTCACTCAGTCCCTGGTCTCTCACACTGTGTTCTCTCAGTAACTGCTCTCTCACACTGTGTTCACTCAGTCCCTGGTCTCTCACACTGTGTTCACTCAGTAACTGCTCTCTCACACTGTGTTCACTCAGTCCCTGGTCTCTCACACTGTGTTCACTCAGTAACTGCTCTCTCACACTGTGTTCACTCGGTCCCTGGTCTCTCACACTGATTGTGTTCACACTCAGTCCCTCCTCTCTCACACTGATTGTGTTCACACTCAGTCCCTCCTCTCTCACTCTCCTCTGCTCACATCCTAAGCTAGAGTGGCATCGTTAAAGAATAGGTCATTGCGACAGTTAGAATTAACTGGTTAGCGTCAGATTGGCTCATTACCTGACCAAAACATTAAGTGACCTCCACTTTACAGGAAGAGTGGTATGGTCAGATAATGAGACAGTCTTACAGTGAGTGAGAAATAATAACAAAAACTCCTTATATGAGTAACAACATTAAGGAAATAGGGATTTGTCAGCAGGGTACAAACTGAGATATGTACCCACAAAGTAAACTCCTGCTGACTACCCGCCAAACACACACCGAAACTACGACGTTCGTACAACGTTCGAACAAGTTTTAACACCACCTAACCAGTTATAACAACCAATATAGCAAGTTGTAACAACGTTCTAATACGTCATTAAAACGTAAAGCCAAGATGTAACAACTTTATTACAACTTGTAACAAGCGGGAAATAGAGACAGTTTCGGTTTGTGTTTTCAGGGATACCTTTCCAGAGGCCTGACATTACGGCAATTAGCCAAAGCCGAAATGTGGTTCAATAGACCTCAGTGGCCTAAAGGCCACAAGTCATTGGGACCAATGTCACTGCTCCCATTGAGACACCAGAACCACCTCGTACCTTGGCAATTGATCCTAGTCAGTACTCTGATCTGAGTAAACTTTTAAGGGGAACACAAAGAGTATTTGACTTCATCAATAAGATAGGGTCAAAATTTCATTTCCTTAATCCATTAAATTACTGGGTTAAAAGAGCCCAAACTGAAACATATGGGATGAGTTTTGAACATCTCCCTAAGAAATTAGAAAATAATCTAGGTCTCTGGATTGATCTGGACTGTAACTGCATATTAAGGTGCGAAGGATGTTCACAACACGCAAACATAGACTTGGAGATAAAGAATCCCATGTTTCTTCCCCATCACCACCAGGTAAGCAGGCTCATTGTGTTATACATACATCAGCACTGCACTCTACATGATGGGGGCGTTCTAGATACCCTCTCCGACCTAAGACAGCAGTTCTGGCTTACCCAGGATCGCCAGACTGTAAAATATATAATCAAATCGTGTGTATTCAGCCAGAGGTACAACACTTGGGTCTGTCCTTATCCACGACCTCCACCACTCCCTAAGGAACAAGTAGTCAACCATCGTACTTTTGATACAACTGGGGTCGATTACACAGGAGCCTTGACTTTAATCCTTAACCTATGGCATATATATACGACCGGAGTAACATATCCCACCATGCGCATGGCATACATATACGACGTAGGGTGTTGGCGACGATTCAAATGGCCTGCAGGTACACGGGGTTCACATCAGCTTCCTCAGGGCTCTTGTAAACAGATGCCAATGGGGGCCTCGTAGCCTGGTGGATAGCGCGCAGGACTCGTAATTCTGAGGCGCGGGTTCGATTCCCGCACGAGGCAGAAACAAATGGGCAAAGTTTCTTTCACCCTGAATGCCCCTGTTACCTAGCAGTAAATAGGTACCTGGGAGTTAGTCAGCTGTCACGGGCTGCTTCCTGGGGGTGGAGGCCTGGCCGAGGACCGGGCCGCGGGGACACTAAAAGCCCCGAAATCATCTCAAGATAACCTCAAGATATGTTTGAAAAAAAATCGTGGTCAACACTCTCGGGTGTGAGAGCCACAATACTGTGTGAGCAACCAAAGCTGGCACACACAGCATGAGCTAACAGCGCTGCTATTCAGCTTGTGACCACAGCATCGACTAAAAAGTCAAAATAAATATGTAACTGCTATTATTTAGCGATGACAATATTACAGAAGGCCCCTGACTGATAAAAATGACCAGGATTGTGATGATAGCAGAATTGTTGTGATAATTAACCGCTGTGTGGGCGGAGTAATGCTGAGGGAGGGAGTGAGGGAGGTAGCGTCGTCTGCGTAATCTGTGTGGCCACCTGTTGTCTGCACTCACCGTACCAGCTTAGTGATTCACTATGGTGAGTAGTGTAAGTTGAGACTAGAACCGCGCGCAGCACCTGAGCACGTGAGCCCATTAGGCCCCCCTGCTCAGGTGTTGCACAGGTGTCTAGTCTCAATGGGTTCTGGGGGGTTCCTTAGGTGTGTGGCGCGTGCCGGGCTCGTGGCGTCCAGCCGCGCGGCACTTGACAGAGGTTCATGTTGGAGTGGGGGCGGGGGTATGTGGTGGTATGTGGGCCATGTAGGGTAAGTATAGGAAGAGGAATGTTGAAGAGGTGAAGAGGAGAGGAATAGTAGTAGATGAATATTTATGAGTATGTGCCGTAGAGTTAATCCTGTGGGTAGATATATAGATGGATAGATGCAAGTATGTGGTTATGTAGAGGAGGGAGGGCCCCCTACCTGGCAAGGATATGTTGAGGAGGGAGGGCCCCCTACCTGGCAAGGATATGTTGAGGAGGGAGGGGGGCCCCCTACCTGGCAAGGATATGTTGAGGAGGGAGGGCCCCCCTACCCGAAAGGGTAGGAGAACAGGCTCTTAAGATGGGTATGGGGAGTGAAGGACTATCAGGAGAAAGCACCAAGCCATTACGACTATTTAGCACTGGCAAGGGATCAGGATAAGGATTTGGGATGGGACGGAGGGAAGGAATAGTGCCCAACCACTTGGACGGTCGGGGATTGAACGCCGACCTGCATGAAACGAGACCGTCGCTCTACCGTCCAGCTCTACCGTTTGTGTGATAGTGGAGGGAGTCATAATTTTTTCTTAAAGAATGTCTGTTTTATGTAAGGAAAAGAAACATTTAACTTTCTCACCCAATTCAGTTTGTGTCGGTGGTGTTCAATGACGGTGATTAGTTACACATCAGACAGGGTTGTGTTGGCGTCTCAGCAACAAATGGGATGTGTCAATGAGCTGGGTCTCTCTCTCTCTCTCTCTCTCTCTCTGTCTCTGTCTCTGTCTCTGTCTCTGTCTCTGTTTCTGTCTCTCTCTCTCTCTCTCTCTCTCTCTCTCTCTCTCTCTCTCTCTCTCTCTCTCTCTCTCTCTCTCTCTCTCTCTCTCTCTCTCTCTCTCTCTCTCTCTCTCTCTCTCTCTCTCTCTGTCTCTCTCTCTCTCTCTCTCTCTGTCTCTCTCTCTGTCTCTCTCTCTCTCTCTCTCTCTCTCTGTCTCTCTCTCTGTCTCTCTCTCTCTCTCTCTCTCTCTCTCTGTCTCTCTCTCTGTCTCTCTCTCTGTCTCTCTCTCTGTCTCTCTCTCTCTCTCTCTCTCTCTCTCTCTCTCTCTCTCTCTCTCTCTCTCTCTCTCTCTCTCTCTCTCTCTCTCTCTCTCTCTCTCTCTCTCTCTGTCTCTCTCTCTGTCTCTCTCCCTGTCTCTCTCTCTGTCTCTCTCTCTGTCTCTCTCTCTGTCTCTCTCTCTGTCTCTCTCTCTGTCTCTCTCTCTGTCTCTCTCTCTGTCTCTCTCTCTGTCTCTCTCTCTGTCTCTCTCTCTGTCTCTCTCTCTGTCTCTCTCTCTGTCTCTCTCTCTGTCTCTCTCTCTGTCTCTCTCTCTGTCTCTCTCTCTCTCTCTCTCTCTCTCTCTCTCTCTCTCTCTCTCTCTCTCTCTCTCTCTCTCTCTCTCTCTCTCTCTCTCTCTCTCTCTCTCTCTCCCCTCACTCCAAGACGTAGCTTGCTTGCTTCTAGCTCACTTCTAGAGCGGAGCATACTCAACAGCATATAATGTCCACATAGACATGAGGTTCTCACCACATACCAGCAGACCACATAGGAGCATTGTACCTCCATGAGGTCACCGTGTGGACCCTTTGGCGTCCCACGCTTGAGTAACCTGTGTTGGCATTAACTGCTGGGGTCGTATATCTCTCCCCCCGACCCCCACCACCCCCCCTCCCCCCACCCCCCCCCCCCCCTCCCATGCAGGTGACAGGCATCATCAATTACTTGACAATTCAACACACTTCACATTTCCTCAGTCCGCGAGTCTGGTGGAAGGCTAAGTTGAGAGTTTGACATAAGTGTACTGAACAGCAACCCCCATACTCTGCTTCCAGAGCGCTAAGGATATGCGGCTCACACCCACCACATAGGTTTGAGGAGTGTCGCCACATGACCACATGGGTCCCCTCTTCGAAAGTTGAGAGGTAACTGTTGTGAATGTCAACATCTGTCTCTACCATAGTCAGTCCTGTCCATCCCCTCCCCCTCCAACCACATAGCAGGCAACACCACATACCCTATAACCACCTAGCAGGCCACACCACATACCACCATCACAACCACCACAGGCTGGCAGTTGAGCCATGACCACAACATACAAATTCCAAGCAATGAGGTGTTAGCAAAGTAAACATATCATCTCCCCCCTCCCCCCTCAAGCCTCGCCTCCAAGGAGGAGTGCATAGTGGACCACATAGGTATGTAGTCCTTCATGTCGCGCATGCCTGGGCGGGGAGCGAGCCATCGTGGGCGGCTATCCTCTTTGGAGTTTGACGCTTAACTGGTTAAATGAAGCGTTACCGCACACCTTACCCACGCTCCAGCAGGCCCCCAACCCCCCTCTCCCCTACATCTAGTACTCAAGTCTGTTTACTTTCCCTCCTCCAAGGTTGTGGGGGTTAACATACGTGTCCCAGTATTCATAACAGTTACTCAGGTAAAGTCAGTAGACATTTTTACTGAATGTGGGAAACATAACTTCTGGAGGTAGCAGGCAGGTGTTTTCCACTACTGAATGAATATATGCAATTTTAGATGAATCCCAGGAACTTCACCATTACACACATCTGGGGTGGTGGTTTGAGGTGAACTGAGATGGGCGAGGTATTGGGGATGACCATACCCTCACCCCCATCCACCCCCTCCCCAACTTCCCTCCCACCCCCTCCACAACCCGTACCAGCTTGAATTGAAAGAATGTCATAGGTCTGACCTCTTGAGGTCTGACACACACGTCTGGGTTATTGTCCACAGTAGCCCACACCTTACCTGTTCCTGCATACCTCTCCCCCTACACTTAACATACTCCCTTTACTTCCCCACCCCTCAGGTTGACGCTTACACATCTTTCTCGGTACACAGAACAACAACAACAATAAGTAGTGTGGAAATCATCTTTCTGCAGTCCAAAATAACATTTTGAAATGATAAATATGTCTTAGATCATCTCCATTACATTTCTTACCATATAAATATTACTGTGTGCCAGTTTTAGCCCCCGTAACACATTGTAACGTAACGCGGAAATCATCTTTCTGCTGCTGTCCAAAATATACCTCGTGACTGCGGGAGCGAGCATTCGAGCAGTGTACCTCTCAATGTCTGTCTATCGCATGACTGGGTTAATGACCACAAGATCCCACACCATACCTGGTCCTGCTTACCCCTTACACTTAGTAATGTAACGTGGAAATCAACTTTTTGTCTGATGACCAAATAACATTATTGAAACTATGAACGAAGTTTAGCCATTACATCCAAACACAAATAAAATACTACCACAGGCCTGTTTAGTTCTTGTAACACATTATATCGTTTCGTGGAAATAATCTTTCTGTCTGACGACCAAATAACATTTTTTGAAAATGTGAAGCTTTGAAGATTTAATTTTAAACAAAGGTGCGCCACTAGTCCTCGAACTAAGAGGGGTGAGTTAGGAAGAAATACTTTGTGAAATATGCACAGAAGAGTTTGGGGAGACAGGATCACTACCTACAAATTCTAATATTTTTTGTTAACTGTGTGATCACAACATATACCTCATGGTCACTTGTTCTGCCTCTCACTAGTCAATAAACACAATTTTTGAATAATTTCTTGACTAAAATAGCACTCCGAAACATCTTTGCACATTTTAATTTTTCATTGACACATGCACAGCCATCAAAGGGAATCTCACTACTGCATGGATGTCTTGTGTGTTAAATAAACGGTCCTTACCTAGCTTATCATTTTCTTTGAGAAACTTATGTGTGGTGATCATGTCTCCCGAGTCCGCACCAATAACCCACACATCACCCAACTTCTGTTTTCAAATCATAGCTCGCATCTAATTTACGTGTTTTTGTTTTCAGAAACTAAGTTTTGAGAATAAGCACAAAGTCACCAATTACTATTCGTATCATCAAAGTTATTCTCAGAGTTTTTTTTAGTTTAAAAAGAATACTTCCGCCATCCTACATCCATATTGAGAAAGAGAAGGCAAACATAACTTGGTTATTGCATCTAGTTTTAAAAAGGAGTTTGAATAAGAAGTCATGTTCCATAACAAATACTTTAGAGCATCCATTATTTATGAGCAGTAAGAGGGAAACGGGATTTACACATACAATTTCTTAGCATTACAACGCTAACGAGGTAAACATAACATAAAGAAGACAATAATGTAGTAGTACGCTATTAGCCGGCTAGTCAAAAACTTAACATAACAGATATGATTTCACAGAGTTTTAACCTTTACAAGTTTTTCAATGTTTTATCTTCACTTGTGCTAAGTGAGCCAGACAAAATGTGGCATTGCACTATTAGCAAGGCAAGGCAATACATAACAAAGACAAAAAGTAGCAATACGCTATTAGCTAGATAGTCAAAACATATAACACGCATTATTTCACAGGCTTTTTTTTTCTAGCAAATAAGGTTCCTTTAAGCATGCAGGCTCATGAAAGTACTTGTAAAGTACATCAGACTCTCAAATTTTACCCACCAGAGAGGAAGATTACTCTCCGTAACTACGGACGGGGGTATGGTCCTAGTCACATGTGCTTTTATGACTTCGAGTGCATGTGATCTGCTGGGAGGGACATCAAACAACAATGACAAAAGCTGTGATGAAATGGGATTAGATATCCATGACCTTGCATATTATGTACATATTGGTTAAAATCCTTTATTAGTACTAAGTGTTGAGCTTCCAACATCAGCAATGGTATAACATCTGTATATCCCCCTCTTCCCTTCCTAGCTAGTGTAATGTAGCGTCGTTGTCGCCTCACATTTTCATCTCTTTCTAGTGAATAGATGTATATACTGTCTTTATTAATTTTCTCTACCTTGTGAATATCCTCAAATGTCACTGCAGAATTAACATCAGCTGGTCAGTTAATGTATCTGAGACACCAACTAGCTTTCACAGATCTAGCGCGAATATTATCTAGATGCATCCCTTTAGGTAACAATTATAAGCCGCAACACACTGCATAAGGCATATATCAGCCTCTCCCTCTGGATTGGAAACCAACTGCTTTCCATGCAAGCCTTCAGGATAGTCTATATGTGAGCCTAATCTTATTGGATGTTCAATCTGAACACAGTTGATATAAAAACCGGTGAGCCTCTCAACCAAGACATTGGACCACTCCTTCTCTTCCAGGTATTGAGATATTTTTTCTGTCAATTCGTCAGACCAAAAATTAATAAGCATACCTAGTTCCTCTTGTGTAACTGTTCGCCCATCGCCTCGTATGGGAAAGCCGTCATTATTTATTGGAGACTGTTTTACAACACTGGTCCGGGATTTGGTTATGGACCGGAGTTCAATCCAAACCTCGAATTCAAATATAATATTTGAAAAGAATGAGAAAATATTAAATAAGTAAAAGTCAAGTGCACATGTTAGCTATGATGAGCATAAAAGACTGTGAGGGGGTAGTGTTCAAGTATAAAAATATATATATGTTTTTGTGAAAGAGGAAATATGATTCACACATCAGCGGTGGACAATGCGGTAACCATGTGATGTGCACAAAATAATTTGAACTAACTAAAAAAAAATTTGTTGACAAACAGTAATGACATTGATAATACGAGGTCATGAACTAGATACTGACAGGAGAAACAACAAAAAGCCGCGATATTGAAAAGAAACTGAACTGAAGTTGTAAAGAATTTGTAAGTTGATAAATATATGTAGTGTGAAGCCCATCTACTGGAAAACAGTAAGCAAACTTTATTTGAAAAGAACATGAGAAGACTGAAAAGCAGAGCAGTGAAATGGGTAAAAATAAGAAACAATGATCTTCATAAACATAACATAACATATCCACGACCGTAATTAATACACTGTGAACTCTCTTAAAACTGTGCTCACCGTGAAATCTCGTCACTCTGCAAAACTCGTCACTCTGCATAACTCGTCACTCTGCATAACTCGTCACTCTGCATAACTCGTCACTCTGCATAACTCGTCCCTCTGCATAACTCGTCACTCTGCATAACTCGTCACTCTGCATAACTCGTCACTCTGCATAACTCGTCACTCTGCATAACTCGTCCCTCTGCATAACTCGTCACTCTGCATAACTCGTCACTCTGCATAACTCGTCACTCTGCATAACTCGTCACTATACATAACTCGTCACTCTGCATAACTCGTCACTCTGCATAACTCGTCACTCTGCATAACTCGTCACTCTGCATAACTCGTCACTCTGCATAACTCGTCACTCTGCATAACTCGTCACTCTGCATAACTCGTCACTCTGCATAACTCGTCACTCTGCATAACTCGTCCCTCGGCATAACTCGTCACTCTGCATAACTCGTCACTCTGCATAACTCGTCACTCTGCATAACTCGTCCCTCTGCATAACTCGTCCCTCTGCATAACTCGTCACTCTGCATAACTCGTCACTCTGCATAACTCGTCACTCTGCATAACTCGTCACTCTGCATAACTCGTCACTCTGCATAACTCGTCACTCTGCATAACTCGTCACTCTGCATAACTCGTCCCTCTGCATAACTCGTCACTCTGCATAACTCGTCCCTCTGCATAACTCGTCACTCTGCATAACTCGTCACTCTGCATAACTCGTCACTCTGCATAACTCGTCACTCTGCATAACTCGTCACTCTGCATAACTCGTCACTCTGCATAACTCGTCACTCTGCATAACTCGTCACTCTGCATAACTCGTCACTCTGCATAACTCGTCACTCTGCGAAACAAATTGCTTTACTACAAATATGACCATGAGAATAAAAATGACCCCATATGTTTTGGAGAGTTATTTTAGTCAAGAAATGATGCAAAGAATGTTTAATGACTAATGAGAGAAAGAGGAAGAGACTATGTAGGTAGTGATCACGTCTCCTCAAACTCTTCTGTCTTCCAGAGTCTGGTGTGGTGCATATTTCACAATACCTTTTCTTTCCTCCTAAGTCACCCTCTTATTTCGTGGACTGGTGGTGTTTGATGTGTTGAACTGCTTAAAGGAACCTTATTTGCTAGAAAAAAAAGCCTGTGAAATAATGCGTGTTATATGTTTTGACTATCTAGCTAATAGCGTATTGCTACTTTTTGTCTTTGTTATGTATTGCCTTGCTAATAGTGCAATGCCACATTTTGTCTGACTCACTTAGCACAAGTGAAGATAAAACATTGAAAAACTTGTAAAGGTTAAAACTCTGTGAAATCATATCTATTATGTTAAGTTTTTGACTAGCCGGCTAATAGCGTACTACTACATTATTGTCTTCTTTATGTTATGTTTACCTCGTTAGCGTTGTAATGCTAAGAAATTGTATGTGTAAATCCCGTTTCCCTCTTACTGCTCATAAATAATGGATGCTCTAAAGTATTTTTTATGGAACATGACTTCTTATTCAAACTCCTTTTTAAAACTAGATGCAATAACCAAGTTATGTTTGCCTTCTCTTTCTCAATATGGATGTAGGATGGCGGAAGTATTCTTTTTAAACTAAAAAAAACTCTGAGAATAACTTTGATGATACGAATAGTAATTGGTGACTTTGTGCTTATTCTCAAAACTTAGTTTCTGAAAACAAAAAAAAAAACACGTAAATTAGATGCGAGCTATGATTTGAAAACAGAAGTTGGGTGATGTGTGGGTTATTGGTGCGGACTCGGGAGACATGATCACCACACATAAGTTTCTCAAAGAAAATGATAAGCTAGGTAAGGACCGTTTATTTAACACACAAGACATCCATGCAGTAGTGAGATTCCCTTTGATGGCTGTGCATGTGTCAATGAAAAATTAAAATGTGCAAAGATGTTTCGGAGTGCTATTTTAGTCAAGAAATTATTCAAAAATTGTGTTTATTGACTAGTGAGAGGCAGAACAAGTGACCATGAGGTATATGTTGTGATCACACAGTTAACAAAAAATATTAGAATTTGTAGGTAGTGATCATGTCACCCCAAACTCTTCTGTGCATATTTCACAAAGTATTTCTTCCTAACTCACCCCTCTTAGTTCGAGGACTAGTGGCGCACCTTTGTTTAAAATTAAATCTACAAAGCTTCACATTTTCAAAAATGTTATTTGGTCGTCAGACAGAAAGATTATTTCCACGTTACGTTACTAAGTGTAAGGGGTAAGCAGGACCAGGTATGGTGTGGGATCTTGTGCTCATTAACCCAGTCATGCGATAGACAGACATTGAGAGGTACACCGCTCGAATGTTCGCTCCCGCAGTCACGTGGTATATTTTGGACAGCAGCAGAAAGATGATTTCCACATTACGTTACATTGTGTTACAGGGGCTAAAACTGGCACACAGTAATATTTATATGGTAAGAGATGTAATGGAGCTGGAATAAGTCTCACTTTACATTTCATAATGTTATTTTGGACTGCAGAAAGATGATTTCCGCGTTACGTTACAATGTGTTACAGGTTATCTTGAGGTGCTTCTGGGGCTTAGCATCCCTGCGGCCCGGTCGTCGACCAGGCCTCCTGGTTGCTGGACTGATCAACCAGGCTGTTGGACGCGGCTGCTCGCAACCTGATATATGAATCACAGCCTGGGTGATCGGGTATCCTTTGGAGGTGCTTATCCAGTTCTCTCTTGAACACTGTGAGGGGTCTGCCAGTTATGCCCCTTATGTGTAGTGGAAGCATGTTGAAGAGTCTCGGGCCTCTGATGTTGATAGAGTTCTCTCTCAGAGTACCTGTTGCACCTCTGCTTTTCAACAGGGGTATTCTGCACATCCTGCCATGTCTTCTGGTCTCATGTGATGTTATTTCTGTGTGCAGGTTTGGGACCAGCCCCTCAATTATTTTCCACGTATAGATTATTATGTATCTCTCCCGCCTGCGCTCAAGGGAATACAGATTTAGGCTCTTTAGTCGGTCCCAATAGTTTAGATGTTTTACTGAGTAGATTCTAGCAGTAAAGGATCTCTGCATGCTCTCCAGGTCAGCAATTTCTCCAGCTTTGAAAGGGGCTGTCATTGTGCAGCAGTACTCCACTCTAGAGAGCACAAGCGTTTTGAAAAGTATCATCATCGGTACAGCATCTCTAGTGTGAAAGGTTCTTGTTATCCAACCTGTCATTTTTCTTGCAGTTGTGACGGCTACTTTATTGTGTTCTTTAAAGGTAAGGTCTTCCGACATGAGTACACCTAGATCCTTTACATTGCCTTTTCGTTCTATATTATGATTGCCTGTGTTTTGTACGTGTACGTATATTATGATTGCCTGTGTCCGTTTTTATATTTTCATTTTTTCCGTAGCGTATGAGCTGGAACTTATCTTCGTTAAACACCATATTATTTTCTGTAGCCATAGAAAGACCTGATCTACATCTGATTGGAGGTTTGCCGTGTCCTCTATGTTGCCTACTCTCATGAAGATCCTAGTGTCATCTGCAACGGATGATACAGTGCTATAGGTTGTGTTCTTGTCTATGTCCGATATGAGGATGAGAAAAAGTACTGGAGCAAGCACAGTACCCTGGGGGACTGAGCTTTTCATGGTTGATGGGCTGGATTTTATTTTGTTGACTATTACACATTGGGTTCTGTTAGTCAGGAAATTGTAGATCCATCTGCCTATTTTCCCGGTAATTCCTTTTGAACGCATTTTATGTGCAATAACACCATGGTCACATTTATCAAAAGCTTTTGCGAAATCTGTGTAAATTACATCAGTGTTTTGTTTGTCTTCCATAGCATCTAGTGCCATATCATAGTGGTCCAGCAACTGCGACAGGTAAGAGCGCCCTGTACTGAAACCATGTTGTCCGGGGTTATGGAGATGCTGTGATTCCATGTATTTTGTGATCTTACTTCTTAGCACTCTCTCAAAATTTTTTATGATGTGCGATGTTAGTGCCATCGGTCTGTAACTTTTTGCCTCTGCCTTATTTCCTCCTTTATGGAGTGGTGCTATCTCTGCTGTTTTTAGTATGTCAGGGATAACGCCAGTATCTAGGCTTTGTCTCCACAGAATGTGAAGGGCCTGCGATAGGTTTTTTTTACAGTTCTTGATGAATATGGAGTTCCAAGAATCCAGGCCTGGTGCAGAGTGCATAGGCATACTGTTTATGGCATGGCTTCTTCAAAATCCAGTGGGGATAGGGCGACGTCTGATATATGATTTGATGTTGGTATCATATCCATGAAAAATTCATTTGGGTTATCAATCTTTAGTGCGTTTAATGGCTCGCTGAAAACAGAGTCGTACTGTTTCCTCAGTAACTCGCTCATTTCTTTGTTGTCATCGGTGAAAGTTCCATCTACCTTTCGTAGGGGCCCGATACTAGATGTGGTTTTTTATCTTGATTTTGCATAGGAGAAAAAATATTTCGGATTTCTCTATTTCACTGATGGCCTTTTGCTCTCTTTGCCTCTCCTGGGTTTTGTATGATTCTTGTAGCTTGAGTTCAATTGTTTCTATTTCTCTACCTAACCTTCTTCGCCGTTCTTGAGATAGGGTGCGACTCTCAAGTTGTTCCACAATTCGTTTTCTTCGCCTATATAGGGAACGACGGTCCCATTCCAATCTGCATCTCTTTCTCTTTTTTCTTAGGGGTATGCGGTTTGAACATATTTCTAGTGCTACTGAGCTTATTTTTTCCAGGCACTGGTTCAGGTTTGCATTTTCTAGCTGTTCTTTTCAGTTTATTTCTGTGAAGTCCTGGTTTATTCGCTCCCAGTTTATCTGTTTATTATTGAAGTTGAATTTGCTGAAATCTCCTCCACCGGGAATCTGGACTGGTTTTGAAGGTCTATTCCCCATGGTTGTCAGAACTTCAATTAAGTTGTGATCCGAGTAACAGGTATTTGTAATCAATATGTTCCTGATCAATTCATCATTATTTATGAAAATGAGGTCCAGCGTGTTCTCCTTCCTAGTTGGTTCTACTATTTGCTGGTTTAAGGCAAACCTATCGCACATCCGTAGCAGGTCATTTGCATGTGCCTGTTCATTTAGGCTACTTCCTGGTATTCTTTCTGATATTACTGTATTAGCCAGGTGCTTCCATTTCAGGTGCCGTAGGTTGAAGTCCCCAAGCAGGATGATGTTCGGGGCTGGATTTGTGAGGTTTTCCAAGCAGTGTTCTATTTTCATTAGTTGGTCTTTAAACTGCTAAGGGTTTGCCTCCGGTGACTTATATACAAGAACAATAACTACATTTAGGATCTCTATTTTGATTATCAGCATTTCCACCATATCATTTGAGGTGTTTAGCAGCTCAGTACAGATGAGTGTGTCTTTGATGTAGAGGCTGACCCCACCCTGAAGCCGGTGTTTCCTATCACATATGAAAAGATTGTATTCTGAGATCCATATTTCACCATCATGGTAGTCCTTTGTTTGAGTTTCCGTTAGGGCTGCAAACACTGTAATGATCTGGGGCTCAGCTCATTGGTTCTCCCTTCTCCCCTCTTTTCCCTCTCCTTCTCCCCTCCTTTCCTTCTCCCTCTCCCCTCCTTCCTTCTCCCCTCCCCTTGGCCGTCATTTGTCTCCTCCTCTTCCCCCCCCTGTCGCCCATTTGTCAGGGTCAAGAGGTTGACCTGAGGGTAGGGTGGTCGTGGATACCTTGGCTTCTCCCACTCAACTTCCCCACTCAGATATTTCCCTCTCCACCCCCTCTCATCCCCTCTCATCCCCTCTCTTCCCCTCTCACCGGCCTCTTCCCCATACCAGGCAGAGTCAAATGTCCCTACCCTTGATCTTAGAGGAGACAGGCTTGAACATAAATTATCAGTTTTGTAAACATTGCTCGCAGGTGTACTGGGGCCCCATAGAGGCGCCTTGTCCTCCCTTCTCTTAGCTGGGGAGAGCTGACTCAATCTTCAGGAATTCATGTAGCTTTCCACGGCAGATCAGTGAAGGTGATTGGCCTGAGATAAGGGCCAAGTCCTTATTGGCCCTAGAGAGCCAGACCTCAGGCCTACGTGTAAAAGGGTTGGCCATGGCCAAAATAATGGGTGGAGCCTGGGGCTGTATTAGATGGTGGGAGGAGTAATCCTTCCCAGCAATAAGTTGGAAAAACAAAATTTCATTAGTGTGTCTTGGGAGTGTATTAGGAACAGGGCCGCAAGCCCGTATCCTCGGGGCTGAGGGCAGCCATTAACATCGTGGCCGTAGTGCGGGTATTTAAGGTATAGTAGCACGTTGAGTTTCGTGCCCTCAATAAATATCTATTGTGCCTCTAGGGAAAATAGAATAGGTGATGTGTTCAAATTGTCTTAATTTACATGTTTCATAAAATAAATTGTATAGCTTGTCCAGTGGTATTCACTTAACTCCCCTTTTATATATTTTGCTACTTTGTCATTTTTAGGTGTTGTATTGGAAGCCCCCCCAGGTTCTCCTAACAATTAATCGATACTAAAGTTGCCCTTGGATTTAAATTAGTAACGTAAATTACACAAACTAATTTTCCAAAATTTATTACTGAAATTCATATTACCCGGAGTCCCATGGTTACTGATTCCTTGCCTTCCTGGGGGATCGGTGATAGACACATTCAGGTATGGTTGGTCGGGAAGGTGGTGGCAGTGCTTTAATGGTTTTTATTTTATAATTAGTAATAAGCGAATAACCCTTGTCCTTGGTGTATCTTCCTCATTTAATATTCCTCTTAGATACGTGGCAGTCCAGTGAGGGGTCTGTCATGTTCACAGAAAATGGTACCATCCGTTTTCTATGTGCGGCGGCTGAGACGCCAGAGAGAGGAGGTAAACAGAGCGTACAGGACGCCCGCCAAGCTTGATAGCTACTAGTCATGTAACATCTCAAGTATTAAAGTCAGTAACCAAGTCATGACTTTACATCAACCCTACAACCAAGACTTCCTCAGTAACACACAAACACCACATTGGCGACGAGGATGAACTGTGAACGCAGGTATTTGTTCAGTTTCAAACACAAGGGAGAAGCATGCTGCCTGGAGGAGGAAGAGAAGCTGTGAGCGCCATACCCGATGCTGTATGCTAACCGATGCTGTGTGCTAACCAATGCTGTGTGCTAAACGATGCTGTGTGCTAGCCAATGCTGTGTGCTACCCAAGCTGTGTGCTACCCAAGCTATGCTGAAGAAACTGTGTACTGAGGAATCTGCCGACGTTGTGTACGAAACGACGCTTTGATGTGTACAAAACCTGATGTTTTGGTTACGAAACGACGCTTCGTGCTACAAAATTCATCACACTGAACTGACTGCTGCACCAACTGCTGTACCAACTGCTGCACCAACTGCTGTACCAACTGCTGCTGTACCAACTGCTGCTGTGCCAACTGCTGTGCTGCTGCTGTGAGTAGGAACAACACATGTACACAAGGGCTAGGTAAGAAGTCAGTTGCTGCTATATTGTGCACTGTTGTGAACTTTTGCATTAAAATGCTTGTGTGCTTTGCAAAATTAAAGTAATTACTGTGAATTCTTGACTAACATATACAGTGCAGTAAGTGTTTAATATTCTGAGGAACATTTAAGTGATAAGTTACATTTATTCAGTAAAAAATGGCAAATATACCTGAGTTTCCTGCATTTGATCCTGACTGTGACCAGACAAACCTGTCACAGAGGTGGGTCAAATGGCTTAAAAGGTTTGAAAATTTGTTGATTGTTTCTGACATCAAAAGTGCTGAAAGAAAGCGTGCCTTTCTACTTCATTATGCAGGTGATAGAGTTTGTGACATCTTTGACACACTGAAAGACACTGGTGGTGCCAAAGATTATGACATTGCCAAAGCCAAACTAACAGAGCATTTCAAACCAAGGCAAAATACTGCTATGGAAATTATGCATTTCAGGAGAGCAAAACAACTCTCTAATGAAACTGTGGATCAATACCACACACGTCTGCAGGGTTTAGCAGCCCATTGTGAGTTTGCTGATGTTGACAAAGAAATCAAACAGCAAATAATTGAAACATGCACATCTACACGTCTCCGTCGAAGAGCTCTAGAACTTGTTGATGATGAAAGTTCTCTTACCAAGATACTGGATATTACTCGTCGAATGGAAGATGCTGCACGTGATGCTCGTGTCATGGAGTGCAGTGCCAATAACGGTGCTGCCACTGTTACTAACAGTGATGAGGTACGTAAGGTTCAGGGAGGACACCGTGATCAAAGAAGATATCATGGCAAACCTAACAGTAAATTTAGCCGAGAACCACGTCACAACTGGGGTCAAGGAACAAGACTCAAGCAGTCACAACGACCCACATCAGAGGGTGTCAACAATAAATGTTACAATTGTGGAAGAGACTACCCACACCAAGATAATGTTTGTCCTGCTCAAGGTAAGAAGTGCTATGAGTGTGGAAAACTAGGTCATTTTGGTGCTATGTGTCGTTCCGCACTAAAGAAACCACAGTCAATGAATAAAAGCACTGTACGAGGATCAGGTCATAGGGGTCGAGGTGGTAAACACAATATTGCACCTCATATCCAGAATGTTAATAATATACAAGACAACATTTCATTACAACCAGTCTCAGATGACAGTGAATGTGATTATACTTATGGAGTACAAGCAATCACAGAATGGAATGATCTTCCAAACAACCCAGAGACATGTGTATACATTGCTGGTATTTGTCTCAAAGTTCTCATTGACACTGGATCAAACATTGATACCATTGCTGAGTGCCACTATGAAAAATTTAAAAAACAGTTCCCAAAGCTTGAGAACTATAATGGCAAAGCCACTGCCTATGCTTCAAAGGTAGCCTTGCCAGTGATTGGAACTTTCACTGCAGAGATTAAGTCAAAGAATGCAATGCTCATTACTACATTCCATGTTGTTAGGAATGCAAAGGAGTCTTTACTCAGTTACAAGACTTCAACCAAATTGGGGCTACTTCAGCTTTCTAATGCTGTAGCAGTGGAATCTGCAAACAATGTTGATGGTATTGTTGCTGAATTTTCTGATCGATTTAAATCCATAGGTTGTTATACTGATAGCAAAGTACATCTGCATATCAACCCAGATGTAATTCCAGTTGCCCAACCACATCGCCGACAACCATTCCATACTCGCAAGAAAGTCGATGCCGAACTGGATAGGCTGATCGACCTAGATATCATTGAACCAGTAACAGGTCCAACACCATGGGTAAGCCCAATTGTCACTCCACCAAAGCCGAAGAATCCAGATGAGATACGCATTTGTGTGGACATGCGTGTTCCCAACAAGGCAATAATGCGTGAACGCCATCCTACACCCACTGTAGATGATATGATCTACCGCTTGAATGGTGCAACTGTATTCAGCAAGTTAGATTTAAACAAGGGCTATCATCAGCTTGAACTTGATGATGAGAGTCGCTTCATCACAACGTTTACGACACATCGAGGTCTGTATAGGTACAAGCGCCTGAGTTTTGGTATTAACAGTGCTGCCGAGGTATTCCAGCACATCATCAGCCAGGTATTGCAAGACATACCTAATGCTGACAACATGTCTGATGACATCATTGTTTATGGCCGTACCCAAGCTGAACACGACAAAGCTCTTCGTGCAACATTGCAACGCTTACGAGAAAAGAATTTGACGCTAAGCCGAGCAAAGTGTGAGTTCAATCAACATAAAATATAATTCTTTGGACATGTACTTAGTGACAAAGGTCTGTCTCCAGATCCTAAGAAAGTTGCAGATATCAAGAATGCTGCACCTCCTTCAACATCCACTGAAGTACATAGTTTTCTGGGAATGGCAAACTACTGTTCTCGCTTCATTCCAGATTTTGCTCCCATTACGAAGCCTCTACGTGAGTTCCTGAAGAAAAATGCATCATGATACTGGAGCGATATCGAGCAAAATGCATTTGATGCTGTGAAAGATGCACTAGTAGAGAATGCGACTGCTGCATACTTTGATCCATCAATGGACACTGAATTAACGGTGGATGCTAGTCCTGTTGGATTAGGTGCTGTTTTAGCCCAACACAAACCTGGTCAACCAGATTCCAGAGTAGTAATTGCCTACGCCAGCCGTTCTCTCACAGATGTTGAGCAACGATACAGTCAGACAGAGAAGGAAGCTCTTGCTCTTGTATGGGGCTGTGAACACTTCAATGTGTATCTGCTTGGTGCACCCTTCACCACGATAGTCACTGACCACAAACCGTTGGAGACCATCTTCAATAATCCAAAGTCCAAACCACCAGCTCGCATTGAGAGATGGGCTCTTCGTCTGCAACCATACAACTTTACGGTGAAATACAAGCCGGGTGCAGGCAATCCCGCTGATTACATCAGTCGACATCCTGCCAACAGTTTCACCATCACCAAGCATCAGCAAGTTGCCGAGGAATATGTACACTCTGTAACCTGTGATGCAGTCCCTAAGGCTCTTACTCTTGATGAAATCCGTACTGCAACCCTAGAGGACCCAACTCTGCAAGCAACAGTGGATGCATTGACTAAGAAAAAGTTTCCACGCATCCCACCCTCAGGAGTTGACCAAGATGCATTCAAAGCACTTGAACGCATCCAGACAGAATTAAGTGTTACGCAACAACGCGACACTGTGCTGCGAGGTACTCGTATCGTGATTCCAGCTGTTCTCCAGCAACGTGCTCTGAAGCTTGCACATCAAGGACACCAAGGTCTTGTTAGGACGAAACAGCTGCTACGAGAAAAGGTGTGGTTTCCTGGTATTGATCGTCAAGCAAAGGATATGCATGATGCCTGTGTCCCTTGCCAAGCTGCAGTGGATACTTCAAGACCAACACCTCTACAACCTTCACCACTACCTGCTGCACCATGGACGGAAGTATCAATGGACTTCTGCGGACCACTACCAACTGGAGAGTACTTGATGGTAGTCATTGATGATCACTCACGTTATCCAGAAGTAGAAGTCATCAATTCCACATCTGCAAAGGCCGTCATCCCGAAACTTGACAAGATCTTTTCAAACTTTGGCATTCCTGAAGTTGTCAAGACGGACAATGGACCGCCATTCAATGGACAAGACTTTGTCAACTTTGCTGAGCATATTGGATTCAAACATCGCCGTGTGATGCCACTACATCCCCAAGCAAATGGAGAAGTTGAGAGATTCATGCAACCTCTCATGAAAGCGGTACGCTGTGCTCATGCCGAAGGACGATCCTGGAAACAAGCTATGTATGCTTTTCTCAGGAACTACCGTGCAACACCACATGGAACACTGGGCAAGTCTCCTGGCGAACTTTTATTTGGACGTCCTATGAGAATCGCACTACCCGTCATGCCAGCCGAGGTAACGGATAAACGTCTCGCTCAGAAGGATGCACTAGCCAAGGGCAAAATGAAAATTGCTCATGATCAACGTGCAAAGGAACAGTTCATAAAGGTTGGTGACACTGTTCTCGTTAAAAAGAAAAAAGAGGGAAAGTTAGATATGCCGTATGATACAAAACCATATAAAGTGATTAGTGTAAAAGGAACTATGGTAACAGCTAGTAATAGAGATCATAGTATAACACGTAATATGGCTTATTTCAAAGTGATTCCAACTAGTGTAGAAAATGATGAAGTGCAAAGTCGTGCAAAAGAAAAAGAAAAAAATAGTTATAACCCGACAAACAATTCATCAAGGGATGTTATTGCATTTAAGGACTCTCGTCCTAAACGTCATGTTAAACGCCCTACACGATTTGATGATTAATTGTGTTCCTATGTAATGAAAAGTATTTACTTATTGTGCTAAACTAAATTTAATATTGTTTGAATAATGCAGATATCTCATTCAATATTTTGTAACTTTGTATTACAGTTTCTTTCATGTTTGTTTAACATTGCATATGTATTTTTAACATTGAAATCCTTTGTGGAAAAGATTAAGTTGTTTAAATTCTTTGTGTGCTTAATTAATGTTAAATGTATGCAGTATCTCTTGATATGTTAATAACTTACTTTGTGTCAATAACTTTGCTTTGTGCTACAAGCATGGTAGACATCCTGTATTCATTCTTTTTAAAGAAAAGGAGGGATGTCATGTTCACAGAAAATGGTACCATCCGTTTTCTATGTGTGGCGGAGCAGACGCCAGAGAGAGATTGGAGGTAAACAAGAGAGCGTACAGGACGCCCGCCAAGCTTGGTAGCTACTAGTCATGTAATCATATTAAGTATTAAAGTCAGTAACCAAGTCATGACTTTACATCAACCCTACAACCAAGACTTCCTCAGTAACACACAAACACCACAATAACCCCTGTGTGACTGTTTATATATTTGTTTATGGTGGTGGTGATTATATATATAAATCCGAGCATTTGTATCCCTTCCACTTTAATTTAACTTGCGTTACGGAACACACCTCTTGAAAGCCACTACTAACTTGGGGCCGAATTCCCGAATTCTAATAACACCAGAAAAGAACCCGGTTACGCCCCAGTAGGGCCGTAACACGATGTAGATAACGGTGTAATAAAATAAAGTCTTCATGTCCCAACAATGAGAAGACAATTCAGTAATGTATCTTTTTGTACCACTTTGGATAATACAACCGTTGTATATTACAGCAGCAGAGTAACCGGGTCTGAATTATAATTCCCAGACATGTTTACAAGAATTTGTCCGTGTTTCTTCTGATATTGTCCCCCTTTTGTGTTGTGTTTAACACGTGAACACTTGATAAAGGTGTACTCCCAGACTGCTTGCACAATACTTCCATGCACATGTCTTGTGCTTTAGTTCCAGTTGTCGGGGACAGGAAGCCTGTATATTTAGAGTTGAGTTGCAACCCACAAGAGTTGCCTGACTTCCGGATACCAGTTTACTGCAAGGTGAACAGAGGCACCAAGTGAAAGCAAAAATGCCTAACCATTTCTATCCTACTAGAGGATCAAACCCGAGATTCCTGATTGTGAGTCAAGAATGTAGATTAATGTACTACAGAATCCATTTGATAATGTATAATAAATGATCTGTACATGAAAAAAGTGAGATTAATGATATATTTGTACCGTGTACACAGCGTACAGGAGGTGCCAGCGGCCGTGTACACTCTCGGACTACACCTACACCAGCACCAACCTGGCCATCCCGGACTACCAATACCAGGCCATGCGCCAACAGTTCTCCCTGCAGAATAGGTAAATCTGTTTCTCCAGTTCTGGTTTAATATTTTATATCCACCATTTATCCGGTTTTTATACTAAGATATCCTTGGATATCTTATCGTGAATGTACGTAACTCATTCAAATATTTTAAGATATTAGATCATAAAGTTTCGAGCTTTAAGAGTGATATTAACACATATAATTTATAACACTGAAAGTATAGATGTTAAAAATTTATTCATTCACATTCTCAAGTTTTCTGCGACTGAGCCGGTTGGATGTCTTGGCTGTCATGACCCATATATCCACAGGAGTGACGTGGCAGCCGTCGTGGCGTTCTTCCCTACCATGCGCTACACCGAGATCAAACACTGGCATCGAACTATTGAACAATTTATGAGTAAGTGTTACCAACAGTATATCCACTGCACTGCTCGGCCTTAAAATGTGACAAACCATAGTACGCCGAAAAAAATATTTTCGCCCAAAAAATTTTGTCCTTCCAAAAGTGTTAAATACCTTTCCCCTGATCACATATATGTTGAAAAAATTTCACAACTGTACCTACTTTGACCGCAATGGTGTCTGGAATATGTCATGTGACGTCACGGCTTGGCTTGATGGTCGCCCGTGCCTTAGACTCCCGGAGGCCGTGCGGCAAAATCAACAAGTGCGAGTTGCCACAAATATTTTTTTGTTTATTTTTTTTGCACAATTTCAAATGCATTTATATTTTTTTCTGACTAATCCGATGCATATTGAACACATTTACAATATTCAAGCAGCAGAACATCCGTACTGTTCCAAGACACTGTGTTACAAGTATCACAGATGTGTCCATAAACATTGATTATATTTTCTACATTTGATGTTCAAATATATACATTTATAACTTACTAGCTGTACCCGGCCACGCGTTGCTGTGGTTCAGCAACGCGTGTGCGTTGCTGAGCCACAGCAACCTTCCCATATCTCCTAATCCTCCACACCATTTTCCCCCTCCCCAGTCCCCTCGTCCTCCCAACCATTCCTCACTCCAACGTCCCCTCGTCCTCCCAACCATTCCTCACTCCAACGTCCCCTCGTCCTTCCAACCATTCCTCACTCCCTCGTCCCTTTTCCTCCCCTTCTTCCTCCACTCCAGCATCACCTCGTCCTCCTAACCATTCCCGACTCCACCATCCTCTCGTCCTCCCCACTATCTCCCCCTCCCTCGTCCCCTCGTCCTCCCTACCATTCCCCCCCCCCCCACTAACGTCCCCTCGTCCTTCCCAACATCCCCCACTCCCTCGTCTGATGATCAAATGATCTGATGTTCCCATCAGAAAATTGGGAACATCAAAGGATCTGGGGCTAGATTTACGAAGAAGTTACGCAAACACTTAAGAGCCTGTACATCTTTTCTCAATTTTTGGCAGCTTTGTTTACAATTATTAAACAGTTAATGAGCTCCGAAGCACCAGGAGGCTGTTTATAACAATAACAACAGTTGATTGGCAAGTTTTCATACTTGTAAACTGTTTAATAAATATAACCAAAACCATCAAAGATTGAGGAACGATGTACACGTTCCTAAGTACTTGCATAACTGCTTCGTGAATCTGGCCCCAGATGTTCCCATCACTGAAATATAAGAAAAACAGCTCAAAAACGAAATGAAAAAAAAAATAAAAAAAAAATAAACTATACTCACAAAATGAACGGTATGGTAAACAACCAACCCGTTCTCGCACTTTCTTACAGTCATTATTGACTTATTAAATAAGTGCATATGTGACATACTAATTTATTGTGAATATTTTAGTTTACCTTGAAAAGCTTCATAGAAAACACCGACCTTACCTAACCTTCTTAGTATGTTAAGATAAGCAACTTATTGCTTCGTAATTACAATTATTACTTATCTATACCTATAATATAGGTATAGATTACAATTATTACTTAACCTATACCTATAATAGGTTAAGTAATAATTGTAATTATGAAGCAATAAGATGCTTATCTTAACATACTAAGAAGGTTAAGTAAGGTCGGTGTTTTCTATGAAGCTTTTCAAGGTAAACTAAAATATTCACAATAAATTAGTATGTCACATATGCATGTATTTAATAAGTCAATATTGACTATACGAAAGTGTGAGAATGGGTTGAAACAACACAGCTCAATTTCAAGGCAATGTCATAAAAATAATTAAATCAAAATTAAAATAAATCAAAATTTATGAAAATTCAATTTATCAATAAAATTAGAAACATTGAAATGGAATCGTAACATATTTAGTATAGCATGTGTTGGTCTTATGTGCAACAGATGGCGCTGTTTTTAAAAAATGCAAGTTTTTACCTGTCACAGGAGTGGCATCTATATAGTAGTTATATAAAAAGACGCGCCTATTCGAATGCAATGATGTGTCAAAATTTCAAAGCAATCGGTAAAGAGGTTTCTAAGATTTCCCTCACATGAAAAACACATGTAAACCACAGTTTTTCAGAAAAATCATGTTTTTTTTACGATCACAGACATGACATCTATATAGTATGTATATAGAAATCTGCTCGGATGCGAATGGAACGTTGTGTGAAAATTTCAAAGCAATCGGTGAAGAACTTGCGGAGATTAGCGGTTATGCACAAACGAACATTTCCATTTTTATTTATATAGCTTTACACACTGTACAGTATCACACACTATATACATCCCCTATCAACACATTTAGAACTGCATGAGTGTATGAGAATTAGTGAAGCAGTCGAAAGTGCATAGGGGAACTTAGCACTCAACTCACCAGGTTCAGATGGATCTTCGCTTGCGTTTCCTAAGTTGTGTGTTGTTGCAAACAACACAGGCACATTTCCCCTTGTTCCGTGTGCTTGTGCCTGGCATATAACCAAGCCTGTGTACATCAAGGTGTTCTTTACTCATGAGTCTGTCAGGAACTGCGCGAGTGATTGTTGCTGGCACCCCACGTGTTGCAACACAGCCCTCCACCCTCTACTTTACAAGAAGTTGTGACACTAGAGCAACTCTAAATGTATGTATTGAGGGACTCTTGCCAGATTTCACGAGATACATGTTGAACCAGTTCTGCACAGCAACCTCAATGAGGTGGAAAACGAATTTCTTCGTCCACTTCACAGATAGTCGCACGCACTCGACAGCACCAGCCATCATGTCTCATTTATCAACTAGCCGGATATTTACATTGTAGTTAATGACACAATCAGGTTTATACATTGGCACCTTGTTGCAAAGTTTACTTTCCTACTGTCCAACGTAGCAACAGTGTGAATAGTTGTTAACATATTCACCTCGCGTCTGTCCCTCCAGCTCACGGATAACATTTTATCACACTTTAGCAGCTGGCATTCACCCCTCTGCAATACCCATACCAAACACTGTCATTTCCCTCCTGTGGCCTTGAAAGTGCCACATACGGCGGTGTTGTAGTTACGGAGGAATCTGGTCAACAAGGGGCTGGTGTAGTAGTTGTCAGTGTACAGGATATGCCATTTGTTCAGCAATGGTTCCATGAGTCTTTTTCACGACACTACCTGGGAACCCGTGTGGATCTTGACCTTGTGTGTCAACGTCCGTACCTGAATACATTATCATGTCGATGACAATTCCAGTTTCGCAGTCACATAGCACGAAAAAATTAATCCAAACCGGTGCCTTTTTTTTATTTGTTATTTTTTATTTTAGCATGCAAGTATGCGCATAAATACAATAAAACGAGAACAAAACAAACAGAACACAAATCACAAATTACAAAATCACAGGAGCACAAAATTACAAAGACACTAAATACCAGCCTGAAGAGCCAACAACAAAAACACAACAATAAACACAAACACAACGCAATACAGTACATAAATAACACAGTACAAGACATGAGGGTAACGTTAGTGTGACACGTAAGCATGCTCACAAATACAAGAAACCAAGAACAAAACAAACAGAACACAAATCACAATTTACAAAATAACAAAAGCACAAAAGTACACAAGTAAAATAAGTACACAAAAGACATAAAATACCGGCCTGAAGGGCCGACAACAAAAAGCACAAACATAATGCAAGACAGTACAAAAATAATAACAGAACAATACATAGTACTCAAACCCGCACCCAACAACCTAACCATCGAAACAATGCAAAACAAGCCTACCGGCCCCGGAAAACACACACGGAGAGGCACCAATACATAATGACAATTAGAAGAAAGGAAACATAAAAACAAATCACATAAACAAAAAGAAATTAACAACGGCAATTCACGATAACGGGAACAAAAACAGGCATGGCCATACAAGCAGCCTGAAGAGCATGCAATCACGCCACAAACAAACACACACCGGAACTCACAGGAACTGGAAATATGGAGCACACAGGAACCGGGGAAACAAACCCGGCCCACCCATACACACACACACACGCAACCACACTCCACATCCACGCACACAAACTGACACAACCCCACAACACATAGCAAACAAATAAATCACTTGAAAGGAGACCAATGGGAGGTGAATATTTCTCAGGGAACTCATACAGAGGATATTTGTTCTTATAGGCCTCCCATATCAAACACTTCATGTCGGTAGGGTAATGATTCCCCTGCTTCAGGTCGGGGGGCCCATAAACTCAGGAATCACTAAATCAGGCGGAAACAGCAGCTCCCAAAGCTGGTCGGCAGAAGTCGCATAACTAGGAAGGGTATGGCAAACCACCTCCTCCGTGGAAGCAGAAGGTACTGCGTACGTAGGCTGCCGAGACGGCCCAGCCGCCGGATGCACAGGAGAAGATGGCGAAGGCTGCCGAGGCGGTAACACCACGCCTGACACCGCAGGAGATGCAGAAGAGACGGCTGGAGACAAGAGAGGTGGCAAAACCGCCGCCGATGAAACAGGGCACGAGGCTCGGGGCACGGAACTCCCAGAGTGAGTAGCCTTTTTCAACACCACCACCAGATCACCACGCTCACCACGAACCTCATCAGGGAGAACCACCCTCCACGTAGAACCAGAACCATCCGATGCGGGTGACATACCCGAAGCAAGATCCACAGACACCACACCAGAAGGACAGACCGAGACACTGTCACCGGCAGCTGCAGGCATATGGACCTCCGCCACCACCGAAGAATGCAACGCAACTGGAACCACGCCGCCGTCGATGGAAGATCCACAGTCGTCGAACTCTCCCACATCAGCCCAGGCAGAAGAAGAACGCCGGGAACGCTTAGGCACCAGCCGCACATCATCAGAGCCGGATGTCGACCCAGAAACCCGGGCAAACCGACGCTCTCCGCAGGACGGCAGCATCCTTAACCACACAGGGCACCAGGTCGAGCACAGTGGGAGGCCCTACAGCCACCCCAACATCCAGCACAGCCTAGACACACTGCGAGGGCACAGGGACAGGCACAACAGCTGAAGAACATAAAGACAGGGAAGCCGTGCAGAGGGCAGCCGGAAGAACCACGGAAGCAACAAGCGCAACAAGAGACACAGAGGGCACTTCAGCAGCCAAAGAGTGATCCACATCTATAGCCACCGAAGCCTCCTCTACAGGAAGCGGCGGGAAGTCCTCCTAACGGAAGAGGTTGACAGGAGCGATGGCAGGCGCAGAGCATCCAACAGAGCATCTGATGGCCCAAGAGGTCACAACGGTAACATGTACGAGGCTGGCGGGCGTAATACACCCTAATGTAACAACCCAGGAACTTCACTGAGGACGAAATGTCCGCCCGTAGCCTCATTCCCAGGGTGTGAATGTTTGACCGCACACCCTTAAGCGTTCCCAAGGAAAGCAGGTGCAACCGCACACTGACAACAGCTCCAAACTGGCCGAAGTAACACTGCAGCAGCCCCTCCGGGAATTCCAGGGGCGCCCCATGCACGCTAACATACATGATGGCACCATTCTGATCTGAGACAGTCACAGTGCCTGCACCTTCTGGCAGGGGCAAGGTCCGCCCCTCGTAACGACGCAAAAATGCCCGGTACATCTCCTCCATCATAAACTTGACAACCACCCTGCGAGCAGGCACCAGTTCAATGCCATAAACGTTCACCACAGGGACCCGCAGCATTTCACACAGCATGAGCCGCACCTCAGGATATCCAGCTCAAGCAGAAATCTAGAGGCCCCACAGACTGGGCATGCACAACAGGGGGGAGGCAACATGGCACCGACACGTCAAGCAGCACCCTCCTTCTCGCAACTCCAGGCAACAACTGGTAGGGCAGACGAGCACATCTACACCCCCTGGTGGCCAACGAAGCAATCCCTCCACCTGTGCTGCTTTGATAGAATGTACTACTTGAACGCCAGTCGTCCCTTGAAGAGGACTAGCGATACATCAATCACGACATTCTGTCCCAGTTCATCATTCTGTTCTTTTCGGGCTGTCTGGACCCTTCTTCGTTTCTCTTCCTTTAAACCCACATCTTCCATCATACCTGTATTTGAAGTACTGTTGACCTTGCTTTGTGTGATACCTCACTGGGGTCTTGTGAGTCAATGCATATTCGTCTGCCATCGTGGCGCCCACTTCCAACGATTCTATTTGTTAGTTTTTCTCAACAGGTCTTGAAATTTTCAGACAAGCAATCTTTAAATTCTTCCATTAGTATAAGTTGCTCCAGCTGTTCTTTGCTGCTGATTTTCCTGGAATCACACCACTCAAAAAATAATTGTTCATTTATTCTAGCTAAAACTTTAAATGTATGTTCTGCAACTTTCTTAAGATTTCAAAATTTTTGTCTGTGCGCCTCTGGTACCAACTGATATGCATACAATACTACCCCTCTTTACTGCATCTTAATCACTTGAATCACTCACGGAAAACGTTGAGTAGGCAGTTTGGGCTTTTCCGGTTAACTCAAACTGAATCATAATTGCCCAATTTTCTTTAGGCCAGTCTAAAGATATGGCAACCTTTTCAAAAGCAGTAAAATTTTGATACTTCTTTTTCATTAAACTTAGGCACCATCTTAAGGTTGCGGACTGGATCAAAACTACCACCATGACTATCACGAGTACCACCTAATCGAAACACTTCCAGCTTATGTTGCCTTTGTTCTCTTGTTTCTTCTCTTTCCTGCTCCTTTTCTTCTCACTCTCTCTTGTTCTCTTTCCAACCGTTTCAACTCTATTTCACGATTTATTTCCAGTTCCCTAAGTTTTACCTGTAGCATATCGACCATCAGTCTTACGTCCGATATGTCAATTCCAGCATCTTCCTCATCCCCCTTCACTATTTCAAATCTTACTACGCATTGCCCCATCACTTTTCACGTTAAATCTACCTTCAAATAGTACAATTTAGACAAAATTTCTACTCTCCTATGCTTGTCTGACACTTCCAGGTCTAAGTATGAACATTTCAGCAAGTGTTCTGGATTCATCAAGCACTTGACCTACTTGAGACAAGTGGGTCTGTTCAGGACGTCCTGAACCTCGTCAATCGACCCGACAGTCGGTTTAGCTGCAATATCGAGTAATAATAAATACAACAATTAACAACAATTACCCTAAATATCTACCATAAAATTATCTTAAACAAATCACTGCACCACCAAGGCCACTGGAGGCTCTTGACAAGAGGAAAGGATCCCGATGGGGATTCCATTAATGTTACGAACTCCTCTGTAACCGGATTCATTTAAATTCTACGACCCTTCTCAAGTCCAGAGATCCCTAGCATGGAAATGCAGTGTAATGTTTAAGGTAAGAAATGAAATTGCACTTAAAAATATCACTTATTATTATCTACAACTACTAGTATTTACAATTCTCTGACAAGATCGTCCAGTGCATCACTAGCCCTCACGCCAACTAGCTTCAAGGATGACAAACACTATGTAAGTTCCTCTGACGCACAATACTAGCCTTCACGCTAGCTGCAGTTACAGTGACGTCTTCAAGCACTCCACTATCCTGCTCACTAGTTTGCTCAAACAGTGAAGTCTTCCGGCGCTCCACTAGCTCAGTCGCTAGCATGCTTCATCAATGACGGTTTCTAACACTCCACTAGCCCTCTGGCTAGTACACTCCAACGGTGAAGTCCTCAGTGCTCCACTATCCCTCTGGCTAGCACACTCCAACAGTGAAGTCTTCCAACACTCCACTAGCCCTCTGGCTAGTACACTCCAACAGTGAAGTCTTGCAACACTCCACTAGCCCTCTGGCTAGTACACTCCAAGAGTGAAGTCTTCCAACACTCCACTAGCCCTCTGGCTAGTACACTCCAACAGTGAAGTCTTGCAACACTCCACTAGCCCTCTGGCTAGTACACTCCAACAGTGAAGTCTTCCAACACTCCACTAGCCCTCTGGCTAGTACACTCCAACAGTGAAGTCTTGCAACACTCCACTAGCCCTCTGGCTAGTACACTCCAACAGTGAAGTCTTGCAACACTCCACTAGCCCTCTGGCTAGTACACTCCAACAGTGAAGTCTTCCAACACTCCACTAGCCCTCTGGCTAGCACACTCCAACAGTGAAGTCTTGCAACACTCCACTAGCCCTCTGGCTAGTACACTCCAACAGTGAAGTCTTCCAACACTCCACTAGCCCTCTGGCTAGTACACTCCAACAGTGAAGTCTTCTAACACTCCACTAGCCCTCTGGCTAGTACACTCCAACGGTGAAGTCCTCAGTGCTCCACTATCCCTCTGGCTAGCACACTCCAACAGTGAAGTCTTCCAACACTCCACTATCCCTCTGGCTAGTACACTCCAACAGTGAAGTCTTCTAACACTCCACTAGCCCTCTGGCTAGTACACTCCAACGGTGAAGTCCTCAGTGCTCCACTATCCCTCTGGCTAGCACACTCCAACAGTGAAGTCTTCCAACACTCCACTATCCCTCTGGCTAGTACACTCCAACAGTGAAGTCTTCCAACACTCCACTATCCCTCTGGCTAGTACACTCCAACAGTGAAGTCTTCCAACACTCCACTATCCCTCTGGCTAGTACACTCCAACAGTGAAGTCTTCCAACACTCCACTAGCCCTCTGGCTAGCACACTCCAACAGTGAAGTCTTCCAACACTCCACTAGCCCTCTGGCTAGTACACTCCCGCAGAGGTGTCCCAAGGTCAACCTGTGTCGACATTGAACAATAGAATAAATACTTAAAATATTTAATATAACAAAACTTAACAAATTTACTTTAATTTTACACAAAAAAAATTAATGACTAAAACTCCTTAACCTCTTGGCTTTACATAAGCAAAGAAAAATATACACAAGTGATTCACGTTAATAATAATAATGGTGAATGCTCAACCATCACTCGTCATAATCAGGTCAAGGTGAAGGGAGATGCACGAGCTAATGAGAGCACCAGAATGGTTTCTACCTGCCCAGCTGATTGATAGATTGATAAAGATTAGGCCACCCAAGATGTGGCACGGGCATGAATAGCCTGTAACTGCTCGGCCCGATTGATTGATTGATTGATAAAGATTAAGCCACCCAAGAGGTGGCACGGGCATGCTGCTAAGCCTGTTATTGTTTAAGATTCAGCTTCTAGGAACAAAAAGTTTCAAGTAGCACGGGCTATGGTGAGCCCGTAGTGAACTTACCTGGCACAGGAGCGGGGCTGTAACTGAGGTCTGCTCAGCCGATTGATTGATGAAGATTAAGCCACCCAAAAGGTGGCACGGGCATGAATAGCCCGTAAGTGTTTTTTATTTTTATTTTTACATGCAAGCATGCAAGGTAAAGACAATAAATACAATAAAATATCACAGAAAACAAAACAAACAAAATAAGAAGCCAACGGCCAGAAGGACCGACAGCATAGGGCAACAATTAGCAAAAATGGAAGAACGCCTGAGAAACACAGCATACATCAAGACAAAATATAAAACAATAACAATAACAAACAAGTAAATAATGTAAGCAAATAAATAAAACTTAGGAACAATATAAAACAAAACAAACAAGCACCGGCCGGGAGGACCGACAACAAAACACATCATAATGTATAAAATGAAACATAACACAAGACAATGCACACACAAACAAACCATAAATATAAACAAAAGGAAAAATAAAAATAAAATACAATACAAGATGGTAATACATGAAGAGAATACACAGGGGAAAGTGACAACACAAATTCAAATACATAAAGAAGAACACACTCAGTAAAACACCGGCCCCTCCACAAACAAAGGGAGAGGCACGGGCACTGAAGACAGTAGGGCAAACAAAGCGCCAGAGGGGCTCACAATACTACAAATAGAAAAAAAAACAGGGAATCAGCGGACATACTTGCCCGGGAACAAGACTCGTGGGAACCGCACATTGAACGCCTCCCAACTTAACCACCCCCAAGGGTCTCGTTCACCCACCAGGGACGCCATGTCATCCGGAACCCTAGCAACAAACACCCGCAAGCAGGGGACCCAAATGGTATCACTTATGATGCGAGTAACTGCCACAATCCCCCACATCATGGGAACACCCCCACCATGAAATTCCCCTGGCTCGTCATTCAGCAGTAACTCAGCAATTGGCGACCAGTGACCCGGCGGCATCACCGACGCCGGCAACATGTTCCCCAGGTCCCCAACACGGACCCTCACAGGAGGGGGCCAGACATAAGACACCACCACCGGGGCACCAGCGGCCACGGGCACACCACCAGATGACTGCAGGGAACCAGGGCGGTGCGCATCCTTCCGTAATGTCACAACCAGGCCACGCCCAGCACCAGCAACCACACCATCCCTGGGAGCGGAAGCCACCACCTCCCACTGCGGAGAGTCCCCAGGCGGAGAAGGAACAGAAGGCACCCCCGAGACCCGGGCACCAGCATCAGCAGGCACATGAACCTCTGCCACCACCAACCGTGGAGACAGCGACACATCCGGTTCATCACTGTCAACTCCCAAGGACCCACAGTCACCGAATTCCCCAACATCGGCCTAGGCAGACGACGAACACCTGGAACGCTTGGACTCTGGCCGGAGATCGTCAGAGCCAGAAGCGAACCCAGAAACACGGGTCCCACCAGCCGGACAAACCGACGCCCGACGCAGAACGGCAGCAGCCTCCACCACAGGGGGAACCGGCCCACACACAACAGGAGGCTCCGCAGCCACCCCAGCACCCAGCACATCCGGGACCCGAGACGCGAACACAGGGCCAGGCGCAGCAGTTGAAGACGAGGGAGAAGGCGGTGGCGCGTCACAGCGATCACCAGGAAGGCCTTCAGGAGCAGCGGAGACAGCGACAGGAGCACGTAGACCATCCGACGGCACTGCAAGACCCGGAGGAGAGTCTGCAACAACCTGAGGAACGTTCGGCGATGTATGGGGAGCCGCATCTGCTAACTGAACGCTCACCTCCTCATCCCCGGAGACCTCCTCCAGAGGGAGTGGTTGGAAATCCTCTTCCCGGAACAAGTTGACCAGAGCAACTGGTTCCACAGTACATCCGGCAGCCTGATGCCCCAACATGCCACACCGGAAACAAGTACGGGGTTGCCGGGCATAATACACCCGCACGTAGTACCCTAAAAGTCGGACAGAGGATGGAATGTCCGACCTCAGGCGCATCCCGAGGGTACAAATGTTCGTCTTCACTCCCGCATATTTTCCAGAAGATAGCTTGTGCATCCTCACACTGACGACGGAGCCAAATCTCTGGAAGAAACGCCGAAGAAGGGACTCAGGGAATTCCATGGGGGCCCCATGGACGCTCACATTACGTAACGGCACCACTCCGATCAGAAATGGCCACAGAACCAGTGCCATCCAACAACTTCAAGGTACTGCCCTCGTACCGCCGGAGAAAGTCACGGTACACCTCCTCACCCACAAACTTGATGATCACCCGGCGAGCAGTCACCAGCTCAACCCCGTAGATCTCCACCACCGGGACATGTAGCACGTCACACATGACCTGCTCTACGAGAGGATACCCTGCACGGCAGGTAAACTCCAACCCCACGGAGTTTACCCTCACGACAGCGGGAAGATGGCCGCTCATCGCAAAAGCGCCACGTCAACACCTGTCAGGGCCAGCAGGGACACCAACACCCCCTTCCGGTGAAAACAGCAACCGCCCCAAACTGCCGGAGCGGTCAGACGACACGTCCTCACCCTACGGCAGATCAGGTTGGACTCGTAGCCCATAAGTGGTGGCCCTTTTGAGCCATCACCAGTATCAATAGATGATACTGGAGATCTGTGGAGGTGCGACTGCACCCTGCGTGACGGGAGATGTCTCCCATCCTGCTCAGCCCTCCTGCCTGGGCTTATATACAGGGTGATGATGTCAGACTGGTGGAGTGGCAAGGTCTAATACAAGGTGCCGGCAGAGTAACGATCGTTAACGAGTATTGATTAAGAGCCGGTGAGCCGCAGGTGGGCGGCTCTCGTGGAAGGTCGGGCGGTGGGGGGGAGGTAGAGGAGAGACTGGGCAACATGTTTTGGAACAAATTTGTGGCAATTCTTGATGTTGAAGGGAGCATGCTGATGACCAGACCACACACTAGAAGGTGAAGGGACGACGACGTTTCGGTCCGTCCTGGACCATTCTCAAGTCGATTCGACTTGAGAATGGTCCAGGACGGACCGAAACGTCGTCGTCCCTTCACCTTCTAGTGTGTGGTCTGGTCAACATGCTTTAGCCACGTTATTGTGACTCATCGCGAGCATGCTGATATTGAAGACTAAAGGTGGGGACAGAATCCACTGCTATGCAGGGGATAACTGTAACAATATATATATAACGTTTATATTCGTCGAGCCCTTACCCACTACTCTGAAAGGAGCAATGTGAATAGGGACCTTTGAAAGAATTACTCAAGTGTTGGTGAACAATGGATATAGCAACACAAAAATAAACACTACTATAAGACGTATCAGATACTGTACTTGGACCGATGGTACAATCCTGAATCTAGAACAGAAACCACAACACCTCCAATAAAATTATATTACAAATCAATCATGCACAGTGAACATAAAAAAATAAAAGAATAATGAGAGACATAATCCGTAAAGAAGTAAAAAGCATAACTCCTAGCCAAAACATAGACCTAATTATACATTATAAAACAAAGAAGACTACCGACCTGCTTATTAAAAGCAGTCCGAAGCCGATGGACAACTCTTTACAGCAGTCAAACGTAATATTATGTACACTTTCCCCCACGAAGGATGTAGACTTCAGGGGGCATATCATTCTAAATCGTTATAAATTAAAAGTTGTTCAATTTGCTTATAAATTTTTTTATGAAATGGTTATAGAAAGGGCTGCAACTGGTCCAAGTTTCACTATCACACCCTAAACAGAAAAGGAGAAAAAAATACACAACCTATTATGCAACGAATGTTCAACATTCTCAAATAATCTCAGGGAACACATGTGTCAACTAAAATGTCTACTATGTGCTGTAGAAGCACAAACTCTTGTAATAATTCTAATATGTATGTGCAATATATTTATATTTAATTTTTTTTTTTTTTCCTTTTTTTTTTTTCCTTTTTTTTGGCCAATATTGTTTTCTCGTTTGTTATCAAGGGATTTGCATGAAACTTGCGCACCTTGCTCAATGGATGCCTATCTGCAAGGGTGCCAATTATGAACGAAATCTGTAGAAGTCAAGCTCAGCTACAGGTGGCCGAACTTGGATCTTTATTTTACTCTGGAAAGTAATTTACACCTTCAAATTACTTCAGAGCTTTCATTTATTAATCAATTTACATGCAAATTACACCTTATATGTAGCGTTTGTGCTTCTACAGAATCTAGTAGACATTTTAGTCCAAAGTCTATTTGTTGATTTTATAAAAATTTATAAATATCATATATTGCATATTCTTTTAGAAGGGTAACTTTGAAAAATTATATTATTGCACTAAACACTTTTTTGATAAAACTGATCACTAGAATCCTTTATTATGTGCTTAATTTAATATCTGAGTGTTATAGAAATGATTTTAGTTGACACATGTGTTCCCTGAAACTATTTGAATATTCGTTGCATAATTCGTTGTTTATTTTTTTTCTCCTTTTCTGTTTAGGGTGTGATGATGAAACTTGGACCAGCTGCAGCCCTTTCTATAACCATTCCATAAAAAAATTTATAAGCAAATTGAACCACTTTTAATTTTACATTGATATGCCCCCTTCAGTCTAAGTACATAGGTACTTAGATTGGTACTTGGATTGCTTGCCTCATCGACCAAGCTGACGAGACACTTAACCTGTCATCTTCAATAAGGTACCCCCAAAAATCACATGAGACTAGTCAATGACATCACCCTAACAAGAGAGATGTTGAATAAAAACACTTGTATGACAAAACACTTGACAAAACCCAAGATATAAGAAGATTACAAATTCTCGAAGCAATCTATATAAAAATAGAACAACCCACCATCAATACCCAAGTTACTGAACTATTCACTCTATCCACCATGAGAGTAAGAACAAGACCAAAACGCAAAGATGCCAACATAGAAGACACTTCTCAACACGTCACATCCATTACTCCTGATTAATCTTTGTATGTGCTCTGTACCCTCTTTTTCGCCTTATTCTTCACATTTTTACGCCTTGCTCTTTACTCCTTTATGCCTTATTCTTCACCAATTGGTATTTGTCTGCGCCTGACCTCTCTATGGTATAAATCCAATATACCCTGTACATTCCCATGCTGCCTCATCGACAAAGAGGTCAAAGGCAACCTGCTCTGCTGGACCAAAAACTGTCTCATAAACAGAGAAGCAAGAGTAAAACTTCATGGCACAGTCTCTGAATACAAAAGACATGAAAATGGTACACCGCAAGGAGGTATTCTCAACCCCCTTTTCTTCAACTGTTTAATGGAAAAAATAATGAGGTTGAAACTCCCACATCACTGCAGGCTGCTAAACTTCGCAGACGACTTTGTCATCATCATAAAAGGAAGGGATGCGGCGCGCCTTGCACCCAAATGCTTAGACTGCATTGTGAAGAGGCAAAGGAGATTGGCATCAAATTCAACCCCTCAAAGACAAAAGCCATGCCCATAAAAATAGCGAAGCCCAACATCCAATTCACAGTACAGGGTCAACCAATTGAATGGGTGGACACTTATCAGTATCTAGAAATAATCCTGGACACACATAAATTTTAATGCCGAGGTCACAGAGAAAGAACTGCGGCCCGGACTGCAATCTTCAGGTAGCTAACTTCCGTCTCTGGAGGACCCAATTTGTAAGTCCTTTGCACATAGTAAGTACAGGCAATCAGATCAGTGATTTTTTTTGGCATGGATATTCCTGCGCGGGCAGATCAGTGATCGACTATGCCGCACCTGCACTCACAAGCCTATCACAACAACAGTGGAAAAAGCTTGAAGTTGCAAAAAACAATGCTATGAGAGTTGCCCTGGGAGCTCCGATGTGGACCAGGCTTGAAACTCTAAGACTGGAAACGGGTTTGCCCTCTCTTCAAGAATGAATATCTCAAAGAACAGCAACGATTATCAGTAAGATCATTATTTCCCCTGATCTAGTCCCAGTACGCCAGGCCTTGGTGGTTGGACTTGGTCAAAACGGAAACTCTTGGGCTGCCAGAGCGGGAAATGTCCTAAACAGACTACAATTAAAAGGCATGGTTCTTGATAGAGGGGGTGATCAACCACACCCAAACTACACTTGTTCCCCACCGTCGGAGGAGCCTACCTTTAAAATAGTAATAGATAGTCTCCTGATGAAAAAGGCTGTTTATGATACAACAATCCTAAAGCGCATAATAAAAAGCCAATGTGCAACATTGCAGTAGCAGGAGCCACCCACATCTTCACAGACGGGTCAATGGACACACAATGTGAGAGTGCTGGTGCTGATCTTTGCACGGACAGTAAACAGGCATATTGGAGACTGGGAGGACTAGTATCATTAACCCAAACTGAGGGTTAATGATACTAGTCACAACAGGCATTCGCATATGTGACTGCACAAAACACTCAAAATGCAATCATACACACAGACTCAAATGCTGCACTTCAAATATTAGGAAAAAAGCAGTGGAAAGACAACGTGGAAATAATTACCACCATTTTGTATCTTGGAGCAGTCGCTAAAGGCAAAAGAATCAACATAACCCTAAACTGGATCCCATCCCATGTTGTAATACCATTAAATGAGAAAACTCATGAAATTGCTAAATTAGCAACTCGTTATTCAGTGATTCATAAATTAATCCAACCCAGCCTAGAGTACATAAAAAACATCATCACCAAAAAAACTCTCACACCTCAACAAAGCCGACCTGCACCAGAGAGTAGCTGAAGATTCGCCCTCTGCAATATGGTAACTTCTGGCAACCAAATTAGAAAGGTTAAATATCCAAAAAAGGAATCCACAGCGAAATAGCAGTTAGGTTATATAGACTACGTCTAGGTTACAGATGCAACTGGGAGATTGGTGAACCCCGACAGAGAGAAAGCATCTTCTGCCAAACATTCACAGAAAAGCCACTACTTCAGTTCACTACCAACGACCTTAGAAGAGCTTTAAGAGTCCCTGACTCTTGCAGTAACCACCCTGAAGCCATCAACACTGCCACTCTTTTGGTTAAAAAAAGGTGTCCAGCAGCTGGACACCCTCATAAATACTATTAATTAAGCAGTATCCTCCCCCGCGATAGCAGCCTGACGATTAAATGCGACCTCAGCACACTATAGATTTATTGAACAAAAATTTACCACTTATGGGCTATTCATGCTCATGTCACCTCTTGAGTGGCTTAATCTTCATCAATCAAGCAATCTACATTCCCTACAGTCTACATTACATCACTTGAAAATGAACCATGTTGGTTCGAAACGTTGTGTAAATTTATAATAAGTGTAATACATTCTACAGTTATTTATTTATTTTTCTTCACTTCGAACGAAGATGACTTTTGGAGAAATTGTCTTCCAATTAAACCATGATGAAAGAGCACTAGTCAAAGGGATAGAACGAATTTTGATTGTGAGAGATTTCCAGATGAGGTATTGGAATAGAGTTTTTTTGTGCCAGAGATAGGTGGAACAGGTTAAGGGTTTGCTATCTGGGAGCAGGGATTGGTGACATTGTTAGCAACATGATTGATGTTATAGCTGAAAATGGGAACAAACCCATTATTTGTATCAGTGCCGGTGGAAATGATGTTGGATGAGTTAGGAGTGAGGAACTGATACAGAGGTTTAAGACAACCAATAGAATTAGTTAGGAGCAAGGGAGGAATCTCGATCATATGTGGCATTCTTCCAAGAAAGGGAGTTGTAAATTAATGGTTGTCAAGGGCACTTGGTGTCAATTGCCGATTGGACAAATATTACAAATCATGTGCAATATCATTCATAGATAACTGGGAACACTTCTATGGAAAAAATTACATGTATGCTCGGGATGGGATGCATCTTTCTAGGGTTGGGTTTTTACTGTTGCGAACTCTTTCGAACCAGTGGAGGGAGGGTTTTGTTTGGGTTTAAACTGTTAGTGGATAGTGGTATGGGAATTGATATGGAGAACGGAGATAATAAAAGTACGTGTTTGTTGGAGAAACAAATTAGTAAAATGATCAGGGAAGGAGTGGAGCCTCAAAATAACAATACACTTAGGGCATATTACACTAACAGTAGGAGTCAAAGAACCAAAATTAACGATTTAAATGCTCTTGTCTGCACAGAAAAGAATAGATATTATTGCACTTACCGAAACATGGATGAGTGTAGAAAATTGAGAACTATTAGTTAAATATCAAATATATGTATTTAAACTATTTCACACAGATTGACATATTAGACGAGGAGGGGGAAGTAGCTATATATGTTAGGGAAAATTTGAAATGTAGTCTCAAAGTGGGAACCAAAACTGAGCCACATACAGAAACTATTTGACTGGAATTAAACGAAAAAGCAAATAATCTTACAATAGGAGTTATTTACAGGCCACCAAACTTAGACAGGGTGTAAGCAAAGCATCTCTGGGATGAAATATCTAGAGCATCTAGGTCTAGCAGTATTTGTGTCATAGGTGACTTTAATTTTAGTGGAATAAACTGGTTTAACAGAACTGGGAATAATGAAGCAGAAGATTTTCTAGAATTAATTGACGGTTGCCTTCTTATGCAACACATTAATTTAAAGAACCAACACGGGAAAATGATATTTTAGACTTAGTATTAACTAACAGGGAAACACAAATTAATGAATTCGAAATAGGAAGTTAGCTGGGGAACAGTGATCACAAAGAAATCAGATTTAGTATAGAATGGGATAGATTTGTAGGGGAAAATTCTGTTAAATGATCAGATTTTTGAAAAGCTGATTTTAATAGCCTAAGAATTTTTTTTTTATTGAAATAGATTGGAAAGTCTTAAGCATGGGTGGTGGATCGGTTTTGTAGCGAGACGTGAGCCCAGCGATGGGTGATGTAGAAAGGGATTTCGATGTGGATTCAAAAAATAGCTTATTTAAACATATTCTAAGCAAAGCACAGGAACGCAGTATACCATACAAATTGAATAGATCGAATACTAATGAGCCAAATGGTTAACAAAGGATCTGAAGAACCTTACAGGTAGAAAGAGAGCATGCTATCAAAGGATTATGAATGGGGAAGTCAGTTTAGAAGAGGAATTCGTACAACTGGTTAGAAATGTTAAAAAAGAGATAAGGAGGGCAAAAAGAAACTATGAAGTTCGCATAGTAGGGCAAGCAAAGACAAATGCTTCCTTCACACACACATGGGGAATGTTTGTGTGAAAAGTGAAGGGGGAGTGTGTGTGTGAAAAGTGATGGGGAGTGTGTGTGTGTGTGAAAAGTGAAGGGGGAGTGTGTGTGTGAAAAGTGAAGGGGGAGTGTGTGTGTGTGAAAAATGAAGGGGGAGTGTGTGTGTGAAAAGTGATGGGGAGTGTGTGTGTGTGTGAAAAGTGAAGGGGGAGTGTGTGTGTGAAAAGTGAAGGGGAAGTGTGTGTGTGTGAAAAATGAAGGGGGAGTGTGTGTGTGAAAAGTGATGGGGAGTGTGTGTGTGAAAAGTGATGGGGAGTGTGTGTGTGAAGAGTCATGGGATGTGTGTGAAGAGCCATGAGCCCTCATGGTTCCTACTGATTATCTCACTGTTATAACCGTTATAACCCATTATTACCATGACAATAGGAGACTGTTCCACCTGTTATGACCTGGATAAAGCTCTGATGATAGCGACACCCTGGATAAAGCTCTGATGATACAGACACCCTGGATAAAGCTCTGGTGATACAGACACCCTGGATAAAGCTCTGGTGATACAGACACCCTGGATAAAGCTCTGGTGATACAGACACCCTGGATAAAGCTCTGGTGATACAGACACCCTGGATAAAGCTCTGGTGATACAGACACCCTGGATAAAGCTCTGGTGATACAGACACCCTGGATAAAGCTCTGGTGATACAGACACCCTGGATAAAGCTCTGGTGATACATGTGGGAAAAACCTGCTGGGATTGATATAAGAGGAGACTACCAGGGACTTGTACTGAACTTAATTAAAAATTTACTGTCTGCAAATTAATTCAACTAAAATCTCTAGCTAGGGTTGTAAATCCTAACTCCTCTTTTCCTAATGACAGATTGTGGGCTGTAAGGGACAGGTGGGGTGAATGAATTAGTTGATAGAAGTTCCAGTCCACCTGTAGACAGGGATCTCACATCAGCTTGTATTTTATACAAGGATAAGATTTAATAAATTCAGTTGTATGACTGAACACTGGCTCTGTTTAAATCAGGGATTTAAACATACATAGTCTAACCTAGCACCATAACTATTAACAGCCAATATGTACTTATACTATAAACAACAAATTAAATTGTAAAAGTATAATAAATGACCTTAAATGTAGTCTAAATACTGTTAACTAAGTACTAGACTAGAAATTATATTCAATTAAATGAACTTAAATGATAACTTAAAAAATAACTAAGCAAGCAATTGCCGGCGATGAGTCACAATAACGTGGCTGAAGTATGTTGACCAGACCACACACTAGAAATTGAAGGGACGACGACGTTTCGGTCCGTCCTGGACCATTCTCAAGTCGATTGTGATGAGGAGGTAGGGACAGGCAATAAATAGGCAAGAGAGAGCTGAGGAGGAAAGTCAGGTGTAGGGGATAGTAGTAATGAGAACTGCAGCAGGCCTATTGGCCCATGCGAGGCAGCTCCTATTATAACCACCGAAGGAGATAGTAATAGGAAAAAAAAAAAAAAAAAAAGAAGAAGAGGATAGCAAGGGAGCGTAGGAGAAGACAATGAACAGAAAAAGGGAGAAGAGAGAAAGAAAAGGAAAGAGAAAGAAAGAAATGGAAGGGGGAAAGCTTATGTTAAGTCACGTTTGTTAGAAAGATTAGAGCATTTGAGTATATACTGTGAAAGGGAAGAGTCCACAGCAACAAAGCCAGGACTCAAGTTCATGTTGGGTACATTGTTTATAAGAGCCGATTCTACAAGACGGCGTCTGTGTAGAGTAGAGGCAGGAAAGATTATTTTGCAGGAAGACCAATCAATGGGATGATTAGAATCCCTCACATGGCAGAAGAGAGCATTGTTAGTGTCTGCAGACTTAACACTTCTCTTGTGTTCTTTAAGTCTGTCATTCAGTGTACGGCCAGTTTCGCCAAAGTATTGGAGAGGACAAGATGAACAGGAAATAGAGTAGACACCAGCAGCATTAGAAGCAGGAGGAGCAGTGTGAACTAGATTGCTACGAAGTGTGTTAGTTTGTCGAAAGGCGAGTTTAATGTCAAGAGGACGAAAGGTATTGGTAAAAGTTTTGAGTTCAGATATGAAGGGAAGGCATAGTACAGTGCTACTAGTGTTGGAAGCAGGTTTAGGATGAAAGAAATTTCGTTTAGCTTGAGAGTGGGCACAGTTGATGAAATGCAAAGGATAACCAAGGCGAGAGAATGATTTGTAGATAAAGGCAATTTCAGAATCAAGAAACTGAGGGTCGCTGATGCGTAGAGCGCGGAGGAAGAGAGAGACGAGGACACTTTTCTTAACAGAAGGAGGATGGTAGGAAAAGAAGTGAATGTACATGCCACTATGCATGGGTTTACGGTAGACAGAGAAAGAGAACCCAGACACAGAGCTGTGAACATGAACATCAAGAAAAGGAAGGAGGGAATTAGATTCCCACTCAACTTTGAAATGGATAGAAGGAGCCAGATTGTTAAGAGAGGCGAGGAAAGGCTGGAAAAGATTAAGGTCATGAGGCCATAAAGCAAAAATGTCATCAACATATCGAAGCCAGAGAGAGGGACGAGTATCAATAGAAGGAAGAAGAACAGTTTCGAAGTATTCCATGTAGAAATTAGCAAGAACAGGGGAGAGAGGGGAACCCATAGCGACGCCGAAAGTTTGAGTGTAATATTTACCGTTGAAAGAGAAAGAGTTAGATTCAACACAGAGTCTAATGAGATCGAGGAAAACGTCAGTGGGAAGTGGGAGAGGAAGGAGGCCCTCTGACGCCTTCTGTCTGAGGAAAGAGAGAACGTCATCGAGCGGAACATTAGTGAACAGAGAGTCGACATCAAGACTAAGCATCTTACAAGAGGGTTGCAGGCGCAGTCTTTCTATGAAGTCCTGAGAGTGACGAAGGTGGGCAGGGGAAAGTGCCAAGGTAAGGTGTCAGGGTTTTAGCGAGCCAGGAGGCAAGAGGATAGCTGACAGAGCCCCGTGAAGAAATGATAGGACGAAGAGGAACACCAGGTTTATGAGTCTTAGGAAGACCATAGAAATAAGGAAGAGAAGGGCAGATGACACGGAAACGTTTAATGAGATCAAAGTCAGGAGGGCAAAGACTAGAGAGCTGTCTTAGTTTGCGGTTAAAGGAAGTTTTGAGGCGATCCAAAGGGTTAGAAGTCAGAGGAGCATAAGTGCGAGAGTCAGAGAGCAAGACATCTGCTTTTCGGAGGTAGTTCTCACGGTCAAGGACAACCACCGAATTGCTTTTGTCGGAATGAAGGATAAGAATAGAGTTGTTAGATTTCAGGGAGGCAAGGGCAAGCTGGAAGCAACGAGGAAGGTGGTTATTTTTAGAAAACAAGCTGTCAAGAACGGGGAAGTTCTTGACAGCTAATCAATAAGCAAGCAATTGATAACTTAATTTATATATTCAAGTATATATGCAATGTATTTATTCAATTTATGATACAGTTAGCTTGACTGAATCTCTTCCAACACTATGGACACTTATGAGGTTCTTTACGTATTGCGGCTGAATTCTTTTCTGACACAATGGACACTCACGAGTCTAGTGCTGGATAAGATTCACAGCTACACTACAATTTTAATAAACGTACTGAAAAATGAGGCGTTGCCTCGCTTTTTAACCAACAGACAGATTTATAGGGTATCAAAGTCACACAAGCATACAATTGGCCAATCATATACCAAATAACCTTCAATATACTTCTCTGCCAGTCGGGGTGCCTTGTCTGACAAGGTGCCAGACCGATTAACTCTCTCTTGTTGAGTTTGGGCACGATTTTGTCACAGCGTTGCTGTATGATGATCTGGTAGCGTTGCTACGTGATTGTCCCTGCAGTTGCAGAAGATTGATAGTTGATAAAGATTAGGAATGAAGGTGGTGGAAACCGTGTCACTGATCTCCACTATACACTCTTATTTTATATAAATGTTCTAGGATTTTCCTTGTAGATATTGTCCAGGTACTCCCCCAGTTCTAGAGAGTGTTCACTGGTGATAAAGATATTAGATAAGGTATCCTTGAGCTGGTAATGTTCGCTAAGGATCCGTCACTTGTTCACTCAGTTGTAAACAAACAGGAAGTGCCTTGGGCTCTGTCTAGGTGGGCGCTTCACTTCCCCCCATCGCCCTGCCATGCTCTCTGTGCACGGTAGCCTTCTATGAATATTGATTGATTATTTTTACAGTCTAGACTTATGATTGAGATAAGATGTGATTATAATATAATTAGATATAGGATATAAAGATTATTAGTAGTACTTGATAGCACCACTGATTCTTATTAAGAATTCGATTTTTAATCTCTACTGGAAGCGATCAATGTTCCAATAGTTTTTTAATTTACAAATCCTTCTAGTTTAGTTTAGTTTAGTTCATTTATTATGCACCCCATACACATCTTGTGGGCAGTAGTGGAAAGGGTTACAGAGGCACATAATGGGCTCAGGGACTGAACCCCACAATTCATTTAGCTAAGCAAGTTACAATCTTGATGAGCTAGTTACAAAATTCAATATAAGTCATCACATCAACAATGGGTTCGAGATCGACCTCAAGTACAGGTTCTAAATTAAGCAACTGACATATGTGGAGAGCTAGTGTCAAAATTTATATGTTTGTCCTGCATACCGCCCCCCATTCAGTGGGCAGCGGTGGATAGGTTACAATCACTTAGTTACTACCTACAGTTAGCAAACTGGGGATATTTGGCTAAAATTTCTGGTAGCAGATCATTTTGAATGAAATATTGACACATCGCTGGAACATTGGTTATAGAATTGTCTCTAAATTCACGTATCTTTTCGCACTCCATCACATAGTGACGGAGGGTGTGCGAATAATTTTGTTGACACAGTTTACATTTGGTCAGGTCTACATCAGCAGATAATGAGAATTCCCAGAGATACTTGTAACCGAGTCTAAGCCGAGCAGTAGTAACATCTAGAAGTCTGCTGATTTTATTGGATGATCCATAGATGTGTGGCTCCTCTTGCATGATAGTATGATGATAGATGGAATTACTGGTGTCAATTTCACTTTGCCTCAGATCTACAAGATCTTGTTGAAGTTCTCGGTGTACTGCTGCTCTCAGATTGCTCATTGACAATCCAAGGTTACACTCAACGGCTCCTTTAAAGGCAGAATCTTTGGCTAACTTATCAGCTCTATCATGCATTCGGAGGCCAACATGAGATGGAGACCACATGAAATGGACTCTGTTACCATCCTTAATAATTTTGTTGTATTTGTGTCTAGCTTCGGACACGAGCATGTTACAGTTATGTCTTAAAGAGTTGAGAGCATTTAAGGATGATAAGGAGTCACTTACAATTAATGTATCAAGTTTTGAGACTTGTACACATTTCAGTGCAAGGATCAAGGCAAATAGTTCAGTCTGAAGGGTAGAGGCCCAGTTGTTTATACGGACTCCCCACTCAAAGTATAGGCCATCGCCCATTGTCAGGACAACTGCACTTCCAGCTGCACCCGTGGTGCGGTGTAGGGAACCATCAGTGTATATAATTTGAGAGAGAGAATGCTCTGTGGACAGATCATCAATATGGCTTAAGGCGTTGAGCTTTGCCTCAAGACGAAGCTTGGGCTGATCTCTAATTTGCTTCTTGGGTGGAAAGGGAGGGATTAAAACTGGAAAGGGTGTAACCTCCCACGGTGCAGGAAAGTGCCGTTGTTGTTTCTCTTGGTACAAATCATGAACCCCATACATTCTGAGTTGAGTTCCAGTTTTTGTTATCCATTTGGAACAATGCTGATCTTCAATAAAGAAATTCTGGAGGGCTTCTGTGCAAGGATTAGGATGAGTTAGCCTAAGCATTTTTATACCAATTTGACAGTTAATTTCAGTAACACGATCAACAACGCTCAGAATATTAAGTTCCTTTCTCATATTAAGTATCTTTGTGGTACGAGGGCACCCAAGGATTATCCTCAAGGCTTCGTTCTGCAATTTTTCAAGCCCTCCAAGCTTTCTTTCAGGCATCAAAACAAGCAGAGGTGCAGCATAATCCACTAAAGATCTGATGTATGCAAGGTACATCATTTTGACAATGCTGACATTGGCACCATAGCCTGAGTGATAACCTGCAACAGCCTTGAGAGCTCGGAGCCTCTCTTTAAACTGACGACAGAGTCTGAATACAACAGGACCATACAGTGGCACCTCAAGGCCAAGGTATTTGAATCTGTTTACATAGTCAAGCTGGGAGCCATCAGACAGTTGCATCTTGCGAACAGCTCCTCCCTGCCTGGGTGGGCGCCGATTTAGTATCTTTGTTTTCTCTGCTGAGATAATTAAACCTAGGTCCTGACATGAGTCTAATACAGAGTTAAGAGTGTTCTGCGTGTTAGCATACCCAGTGGTGTGTATCATTATATCATCAGCATACCCAGTGGTGTGTATCATTTTATCATCAGCATACCCAGTGGTGTGTATCATTATATCATCAGCATACCCAGTGGTGTGTATCATTATATCATCAGCATAGCTAATGATGTGGACGTTTGGTTTGCTCGGTATAGAGTTTAACAGCGTGTTTATTAAGAAGGATTATTAAGCTTCTGGATCCTTGAGAGATCATGCACAAAGTCACGTAGGCATCAAAAGGGCCCTGTTGCGTACGTGTTCATGGTGACATTGTCATCTAGGATCAAGCTATATAATGAATCTATAATGATTCTAATATGATTTTGATACGGTTTAGATATGATTTTGATATGATATAGAAATGATATAGAAATTATACATTTCTTAGATGATTATTAGATATGGTGGGTAAAAATTTTCCACAATACAGACACCCTGGATAAAGCTCGTCTGGTGTCTTTACTCATGTGTCAACACAGACGTGTTAAATTATCTTCTAAATTTTCCATCTTATTTGGATAATTACTAAATGATACTTGAATTATTTATTATTGTTATCCATAATGTAGAGATGTAAATACAATACTTAGATCTTTGTACACGTTTATCTTGGACTTCATTGGTCATTAAAAATTTACAGAAGTAGAGAAATATCAGGAGAAAGTACAAAGCTAACATGGCTATTTTTTTTTTTTTTTTTTTTTTTTGAGATATATACAAGAGTTGTTACATTCTTGTAGAGCCACTAGTACGCGTAGCGTTTCGGGCAGGTCCCTGGAATACGATCCCTGCCGCGAAGAATCGTTGTTACAACCAAGTACACATTTTACTGTTGAGTTAAACAGAGGCTACAGTTAAGGAATTGCGCCCAGTAAATCCTCCCCGGCCAGGATACGAACCCATGACATAGCGCTCGCGGAACGCCAGGCGAGTGTCTTACCACTACACCACGGAGACTGTAAATATAGCTTAACAAAATACACAAAGAAAAAATAAAAGTAATTATGGAAAATATATTCTGCCTGAGTCAGTAAGGTAACAGGTGTTAACAACAGAAAAATAGACAATAGCTAACTGACCAGTTGGAAAGAATATATATCAGTAACCAGGCAGCAACCTTGCAAGCTTAATTGGTAGTAATACTGGTGCACTCAATAATTATTGGCAACACTGTAGTACTAATTAATGAGATAATTAAGAAGCCAGCTTAATTATTTTAAACTTCCTTTCTTCACTACCAGCATTAAACGGATTACTCTCAAATAATAACGTATATGTCTCCAAAGTCAGACGTAGATATATAAGCACACTTAATAAGGGATCAAATTCAAAATGTTGTGGATTCTCTCTCATATTGGCCTGCAGGAACATGATAAAGTTGGCGCCAATTACTAAGACTGCAATAAATAATGTTGAACATAAGCTTCATCTATCTCATAGATGCATTAAAAATGCCATCAGACGAGCGCTCTTGGATGAATTTGAAGAAAGCAAAATACTGCACACAGGAACTAGCAGATCTACTGTTTACCACTGTGAGATGTGTTGAACAACTCATCTCTATGTAGCAAGTGACAACCTCACTAGACTAACTGTCCTCGTCACAGCTCCTACACATCTTTCGTCCCTCCAATCCTCTCCCTCTTTCCTACCATCCCACACTGTCTCTCTCCCTCTGTAACACCTCCCTAGACCCCCCCCCCCACCTCCCACACACACCTCGCAGTTTTTTCACACACTTTGCCTCATGTTTAATAGATTTATATGACCAAGCAACAAAAATTAGGCAAGAAAGAGAAGAGTAGGCAGACTGCATTTTCTTGGATTGTCTGAAAGCCCTTGACACAGTACCTCACAAAAGGCTGTTACAAAAGTTGGAGCAACAGGCATGAGTAAAAGGGAAGGTGCTCCAGTGGATAAGGGAGTATCTAAGCAACAGGAAACAGTGAGTAACTGTGAGGGGGGGAGACATCAGAGTGGCGAGATGTCACCAGCGGAGACCCACAGGAACTGAACTTGGACCCCATCCTGTTTCTAATATATGTAAACGATTTTCCAGAGGGTATAGACTCATTCCTCTCAATCTTTGTTGATGATGCAAAAATTATGAGAGGAATCAAGACAGATGAAGATAGACAGAGACTACAGGACGACCTGGACGAACTGGAGGAATGGTCTAGAAAATGGCTACTAAGGTTCAACTCAGAAAAGTGTAAAGTAATGAAATTAGGCGAAGGGAGTAGAAGACTGAACACAAGGTATTCACCTAGTTGTGCTTGCGGGGGTTGAGCTCTGCTCTATCGGCCCGCCTCTCAACTGTCAATCAATCAACTGTTACTAACTACTAACTAACTTCCCCCCCCCCCCCCAGGATGCAGCCCGTAACAGCTGTCTAACTCGCAGGTACGTATTTACTGCTAGGTAACAGGTGCATCAGGGTGAAAGAAACTCTGCCCATTTGTTTCTACCGGCCCCGGGAATCGAACCCCGGTCCACATGACTTCGTATCAAGCGTGCTGTCCACTCAGCCACCAGCCCCTGTGTAGCAGGTGGCTACACAGGGGCCTCCGGCTAGTACTAAGTAGCCCAGATAGTACCATTTGGGAGGTGAAGTCCTGCAAGAGTCTAAATAGAGAGAAAGATCTGGGGGTTGATATCACACCGAACCTGTCCCCAGAGGCCCACATCAAAAGGATATCATCAGCGGCACATGAAAGACTGGTAAACATAAGAACTGCCTTTAGAAACTTGTGTAAGGAATCGTTCAGGACCCTGTATACCACTTATGTCAGACCAATCCTTGAATATGCAACTCTAGCTTGGAGTCCATACCTAGTTAAACACAAGACAAAGTTAGAGAAGATTCAGAGGTATGCCACCAAACTTGTCCTGGAACTGAGAGGTATGAGCTACGAGGAAAGGCTAGCGGAGCTGAACCTCACGTCCCTGGAAAACAGAAGAGTAAAGGGAGACATGATAACCACCTACAAAATTCTCAGGGGATTTGACAGGGTGAACAAAGACAAACTCTTTAGCATGGGTGGAACACGAACAAAGGGACACAGATGGACACTTAGTACCCAAATGAGCCACAGAGACATTAAAAACAAATTTTTCAGTGTCTTAGTAGTTTACAAATGGAATGCACTTGGAAGTGACGTAGTGGAGGCAGACTCCATACACAGATTCAAATGTAGACACGATAGTGCCTAGTAGTGTTATGACCCCATGTAGCCTGGGTGAAACGAGTTATTCTGCCTTCTGGGCCTGATTGAGAGGTCAGAGGAAAGATGTATGTGTTAAATATATAATAAACGTCAGTGAATAATTAGCAAATATGAGTAGAGGAAGAGCATTTAAATAAGTGACATGAATTGACATGTCGATACTTTGGTGACATGGCGTGAGGCTAGCAGGCCGTCGTGACCTTATTTGAGTCACAGCAGTCGTCAGAGAGGGTTGTACTTTGTTGATCTCCTGGCAGAAGGAAGAACTCTAACTGTGTGCTCCTTCAAGAGCAGGGAATAAAACAAGCGTTTATGTGTGAAGCCTGTTGGGCCACTTAATGCACTCAAGTCAGAAGCAGAAGAGCTGTGAGACCATCATAAAGAAACTTTGTCGGATGTCTTAGAGGACGATATTTGGGAGCCGCAGCTGAGTGCCCTCGAGGTACAATTTCTGTGGTTTGTGTGGGAGAACTGCAACGTTTGTGTGGGAGAACTGCAACGTTTGTGTGGGAGAACTGCAACGTTTGTGTGGGAGAACTGCAACGTTTGTGTGGGAGAACTGCAACGTTTGTGTGGGAGAACTGCAACGTTTGTGCGGGAGAACTGCAACGTTTGTGTGGGAGAACTGCAACGTTTGTGTGGGAGAACTGTAACGTTTGTGTGGGAGAACTGCAACGTTTGTGCGGGAGAACTGTAACGTTTGTGCGGGAGAACTGCAACGTTTGTGTGGGAGAACTGCAACGTTTGTGTGGGAGAACTGCAACGTTTGTGCGGGAGAACTGCAACGTTTGTGTGGGAGAACTGCAACGTTTGTGTGGGAGAACTGCAACGTTTGTGTGGGAGAACTGCAACGTTTGTGTGGGAGAACTGCAACGTTTGTGTGGGAGAACTGCAACGTTTGTGTGGGAGAACTGTAACGTTTGTGTGGGAGAACTGCAACGTTTGTGCGGGAGAAGTTAGTGAGAGAACTTCGTATCAGAGGAGGAATATGAGCTGAACAGCAAGATGGTGCAGGACTTCAAGTTGAAGAGTGGAACTCCTGAAACACTGTGAATCTTAGAGTAGTGAAGGGAGCTACACCTCGTTTGTGTGAAGCGTTTGGAGAGAGCTTCACTGACATTGAAGGAGGACTTCATGTGCAGCTGATTGGAGGAACTGCAGGAGTACCTTACACGATGTTTTGAGGACCCAGATGATGATTGTAGTAGGGGACCTCGAGTAATGGAACAGAGGAAACATGGACCTTGACGTTTAAGGGAGTGCTTGATTGCGTTTTGGCATGAAAGGCGCAGTGCAAGCTTAGAGTTTGATTTTTTGTAGAGTAGGAAATATGTGAAAATATTTATTGTGCCATGTATTGTAGCCTAAAGCAGTGAAAGGGGCAGAAGGCTGTAGACTGAAGTTTAAGCAGCAGCCTGATACAGTTATAGGTTGGAGACATAAGGCGATATTGGAGTGTTATCAGTTGGTAGCAGCCTAAGAGGTCGTATTGTTTTATAACTTTTTCTGTATGTATATTGTGTATGTTTAATTGTATAAAATGTTATATTTGTTAGCTGACTTTTGCTCTCGTCCTGGTGAGGCTTCCTGGCTAGAGAGAGAGAGAGAGAAAGACACGGCTATAACTTGGATAATAGTGGACTATAACTAACTAAGGGGGATTGAGAGATCATCCCACAGTAAGGAGAGTGCAGGGAGTCACAGCGGCTCGAGAGTGGGTGTGTGTACTCATGACAACTAGGCAGTGTGAACCGTTCCCTTCAATAAAGGTGACGCTGTACCCCTCTCCCAGAACCAGACGTTTACCAAGGTGATCTCCCAAATAATTGCAAGCACTCCAGTGTCCATTGCTGGTTGATCGACGGTAGCAGGAGTGTGGCTGCCGAGGTCGGTTGTTTGTTCTGTCAGGGAGTGGTTGGAGTCTCTGTTCGATGGTAAGCTAGTATCAGGTTGGTTCTAATAGCAAAGTTTATGGTATATAAAGAAACCCCCCAACCCCAACCCCCTCCTGATAGTAGACTCAAGAATCTGTACACCAGTTGATTGACGGTTGAGAGGCGGGACCAAAGAGACTAAGTTCAACGCCCGCAAGCACAACTAGGTGAGTACAACTTGGCTACAGGTACGTCTGGCAGTCTGTACAGGGATCTAGATGAAGTAAAGTTATGTATTAACAAAAGACCTACCATCAATGTATCATAATTAATTCTAATGAAAGAAATGTCTGTAACTAACTGACATGATAATTATATGGTGTGTATTTGTAGATGTAATTGTTAATGTAAAAATCTCCACTGAGATTTGATTTAGACCTTTTATGCCTTGTGTAATTCTTTTGTGCGCTACCGCACACAGGATGAGTATAGGGTGAGCAATAAACTAACCGGTTGGGAAATTAGAGTCAATTTATTAGGGCTTTAAGGATTTTACAAGGAATATAACAAGGACAGAAGCATTTATGCAAATTATTATGTGTAAGGCAGGAAGGTTATTACAAAGGACAGAAGACATATAGGACATGTGTTCTGGTCTTCTAGTTAGAGAAGACAAAGGCCTTTAACCTGTAACACTTGTATGAGATTTACACGCTGTAGATACATCTGTATGACTAAAGTTTCCCGTGCAGGTGAACTGGGCGGCTACACCGGCGTCTTCCTCGGCTGCTCCTTCATCACCTTGATCGAGATGTTCGTCTTCGGTGTGCTCTTCTGCACGGTCATCGTCAGCAACATCAGAGCCAGACTCTGGGGCAGTGTAGATCCATCTCCATCAATGTTCCCTTAATAAATGGAATCACTTCTTCCAGACCAGTATGGTTACACAGGGAGACGATAGCAACACTTCCAGACATGTATGGATGCACCAGAAGACACCAGCAACACTTCCAGAGTGTACGGATACGCCAGAAGAAGCCAGCAAGACCTCCAGACTGTGCGGATA
>NC_091208.1:32139160-32144160 GCF_040958095.1 Procambarus clarkii
ACAACCAATTAATGCACAACTATATTCTACCCACTTCAAGACTCCGTACCAATATAGAAGCATCAAGAGGAAGTATGGGCCAATAGGCCCTTTGCAATTACTTCCATTCTTCCCTCTCATTTATCCAATTTATACCCATTGTACCGTGTTCTGTCTTGTGATGGTCAAAAGTTTGCTTCCCTCATCCAAAACTGTTGCAACATATCACCTCACCCAAATACGAGTATATAAGACAAGCTGTTCAATGTTAGCATTAAGTAAAACTCTGTTTATTGTTTTCATATATATATATATATATATATATATATATATATATATATATATATATATATATATATATATATATATATATATATCGTACCTAGTAGCCAGAACGCACTTCTCAGCCTACTATGCAAGGCCCGATTTGCCTAATAAGCCAAGTTTTCATGAAATTATGTTTTTTCGACAACCTAACCTAACCTAACATTTTAGGCTACCTAACCTAACCTATAAAGATAGGTTAGGTTAGGTTAGGTAGGGTTGGTTAGGTTCGGTCATATATCTACGTTAATTTTAACTCCAATAAAAAAAATTGACCTCATACATAATGAAATGGGTAGCTTTATCGTTTCATAAGAAAAAAATTTGAGAAAATATATTTATTCATGAAAACTTGGCTTATTAGGCAAATTGGGCCTTGCATAGTAGGCTGAGAATTGCGTTCTGGCTACTAGCTACGACATATATATATATATATATATATATATATATATATATATATATATATATATATATATATATATATATATATATATATATATATATATTAGTATATTTTGGTAGCAGTCTTTCCTGTAGACATATATTATTAAATATGACCGAAAAAGTAAGATTAATAATTCTAACACGAATTTTCTCAATCTTTCGTACATTACGCTTCACTGTTGGAGGTAAATCAAAAATCACTTCTCCAAAATTCATTTTTATTTCTAGTCTGACGCGACACGGGCGCGTTTCGTAAAACTTATTACATTTTCAAAGACTTCACAAATACACAACTGATTAGAACTTACGTATCTCCGATTTTATATCTACATTTGAGTGAGGTGGGAGGGGTGATGTGGCATTAACACAAGACAGAACAAGAGGGGATATTAATAGGGTATTAAAAGTATCAACACAAGACAGAACAGAAACAATGGGTATTGAATAGAAGTGTTTGTAGAAAGCCTATTGGTCCATATTTCTTGATGCTTCTATATTGGAGCGGAGTCTTGAGGTGGCACCTCAAAACAGGCACCTCAAGACTCCGCTCCAATATAGAAGCATCAAGAAATATGGACCAATAGGCTTTCTACAAACACTTCTATTCAATACCCATTGTTTCTGTTCTGTCTTGTGTTGATACTTTTAATACCCTATTAAATTAATATCCCCTCTTGTTCTGTCTTGTGTTAATGCCACATCACCCCTCCCACCTCACTCAAATGTAGATATAAAATCGGAGATACGTAAGTTCTAATCAGTTGTGTATTTGTGAAGTCTTTGAAAATGTAATAAGTTTTACGAAACGCGCCCGTGTCGCGTCAGACTAGAAATAAAAATGAATTTTGGAGAAGTGATTTTTGATTTACCTCCAACAGTGAAGCGTAATGTACGAAAGATTGTGAAAATTCGTGTTAGAATTATTAATCTTACTTTTTCGGTCATATTTAATAATATATATATATATATATATATATATATATATATATATATATATATATATATATATATATATATATATATATATATATATATATATATATATATATATATATATATATATATATATATATATATATATATATATATATATATATATATATATATATATATATATATATTAATATGAACATGGAGGTTCGAAACGTTGTGCAAATTATATAAATAAGTGTAATACACTCTATAGTAAATCACTTCTTTTCTTCACCTCAAAAGTACGAAAATGAGTTTTGGAGAACTCCTATTTCAATTAAGCCCTAATGCTAAGAAAATAGTTAGAGGGATAGAAGCCCTAAACCAGAAAATAATAAACACAGAATATGCGGTCCTATTCAATGAAACATGTTTGAAAGAAAACCTGCTGCCAGTATACACCAATATATTAATATATATATATATATATATATATATATATATATATATATATATATATATATATATTAGTATATTTTGGTAGCAGTCTTTCCTGTAGACATATATTATTAAATATGACCGAAAAAGTAAGATTAATAATTCTAACACGAATTTTCTCAATCTTTCGTACATTATGCTTCACTGTTGGAGGTAAATCAAAAATCACTTCTCCAAAATTCATTTTTATTTCTAGTCTGACGCGACACGGGCGCGTTTCGTAAAACTTATTACATTTTCAAAGACTTCACAAATACACAACTGATTAGAACTTGCGTTTCCCTGATTTTATATTTACATTTGAGTGAGGTGGGAAGGGTGATGTGGCATTACATTTGAGTGAGGTGGGAAGGATGATGTGGCATTAACACAAGACAGAACACTAGAGGATATTAATAGGGTATTAAAAGTATCAACACAAGACAGAACAGAAACAATGGGTATTGAATAGAAGTGTTTGTAGAAAGCCTATTGGTCCATATTTCTTGATGCTTCTATATTGGAGCGGAGTCTTGAGGTGGGTAGAATATAGTTGTGCAATAATTGGCTGTTGATTGCTGGTGTTGACTTCTTGATGTGTAGTGCCTCGCAAACGTCAAGCCGCCTGCTATCGCTGTATCTATCGATGATTTCTGTGTTGTTTACTAGGATTTCTCTGGCGATGGTTTGGTTATGGGAAGAGATTATATGTTCCTTAATGGAGCCCTGTTGTTTATGCATCGTTAAACGCCTAGAAAGAGATGTTGTTGTCTTGCCTATATACTGGTTTTTTTGGAGCTTACAGTCCCCAAGTGGGCATTTGAAGGCATAGACGACGTTAGTCTCTTTTAAAGCGTTCTGTTTCGTGTCTGGAGAGTTTCTCATGAGTAGGCTGAAACTCATGAGAATGAGTTTCAGCATGAGAGAACATGAGAAACTCATGAGTAGGCTGAAACTCATGAGAGTTTCTCATGAGTAGGCTGAAACTCATGAGAATGAGTTTCAGCATGAGAGAACATGAGAAACTCTCCAGACACGAAACAGAACGCTTTAAAAGAGACTAACGTCGTCTATGCCTTCAAATGCCCACTTGGGGACTGTAAGCTCCAAAAAACCCAGTATATAGGCAAGACAACAACATCTCTTTCTAGGCGTTTAACGATGCATAAACAACAGGGCTCCATTAAGGAACATATAATCTCTTCCCATAACCAAACCATCGCCAGAGAAATCCTAGTAAACAACACAGAAATCATCGATAGATACAGCGATAGCAGGCGGCTTGACGTTTGCGAGGCACTACACATCAAGAAGTCAACACCAGCAATCAACAGCCAATTATTGCACAACTATATTCTACCCACCTCAAGACTCCGCTCCAATATAGAAGCATCAAGAAATATGGACCAATAGGCTTTCTACAAACACTTCTATTCAATACCCATTGTTTCTGTTCTGTCTTGTGTTGATACTTTTAATACCCTATTAATATCCTCTAGTGTTCTGTCTTGTGTTAATGCCACATCATCCTTCCCACCTCACTCAAATGTAATGCCACATCACCCTTCCCACCTCACTCAAATGTAAATATAAAATCAGGGAAACGCAAGTTCTAATCAGTTGTGTATTTGTGAAGTCTTTGAAAATGTAATAAGTTTTACGAAACGCGCCCGTGTCGCGTCAGACTAGAAATAAAAATGAATTTTGGAGAAGTGATTTTTGATTTACCTCCAACAGTGAAGCATAATGTACGAAAGATTGAGAAAATTCGTGTTAGAATTATTAATCTTACTTTTTCGGTCATATTTAATAATATATATATATATATATATATATATATATATATATATATATATATATATATATATATATATATATATATATATATATATATATATATATATATATATATATATATATGTGTGTGTGTGTGTGTATATCACGAAAATAAACACGTGATTAAGAATGTGACAATGTCAGACCACGGAGGAAAATGAAACAGGAATTTCCTTAAGTACTTTCGTATATTAAATACATCTTCAGAAGGAATGATTTTACAGATCGAGTGATGGGTATAAATAGGCAGGAGAGAGTGGTGAAGTAAGGTGAGGTACAATACTTGGACAACGCAGACGGCCCATTGGCCCATCAGATGCACCCAATTGGCCCATCCGATGTAGCCCAATGGCCCATCTGATACAGCAGACATACAAGCACAGTACATAGGTAATTATAACATAAAGAGGTAAATATATACAATGAATTAGTGAGACAAATGTTTTCCAATGATCCTACTTAAAATCTTCCCTACTTCCCACTTCCAACCAGTTATCCTACCAGAATATCCCACCAGGATCCTACTTCCCACCAGCTACTGACGTGGTGAAGCTCACCTCAAGGCTCCTCTGGTACTTCCTCAGAGCTACCACCCCGGCAAACACACACTCCAATTACACACACTACTATCGAAAGTAACCACTATCCAAACAGACACAATCACACTAATATAATGTTTCATACACTCTAATAATATAACTAAAAGTATAAACATTCTTAATTGGCTTAAACATTTGTCTTTTAAACAGGCAGTGACAGCTGGCAACCCAACCCCCCGATTAATGTTCTCCCTGCCCATGCACAGGTATTAGACACGATCATTTCTCGTTCACCTAACAGGCCAGCCATGACACTCATCATACAGTATACAGTATAATACAACATACAGTACTATCATACATTCTAATATATTACCAAATACATTTATATTATCAACGTATATGCAAATCTCTCTCACGTAAATGCTATCATCTGTGATGGGTGTATAAAGTATATTCACTGTGAGAGCCAGGTAGTCATAATCATTA